>NC_057795.1:122962714-123141010 GCF_018294505.1 Triticum aestivum | reverse complement strand
CAGTAGCCAGGGGAGTAGCGCGCGGTGGAGGCTAGATGAACAGGAGCCCGTGGAGGTTGGAGGAGGTCGACGGTGGATGAATAGTAGCCCGTGGAGGCTGGAGGAGGTCGACGGTGGAGATGAACAGTATCCCGTGGAGTCCCGTTTTGCGGTACGCCACACCCCTCCCGATGAACAGGACCCCCGTTTCGACTGTAACGCTCCAACACAAGTCCGTTTCGTCCGTTTTGCGGTATGCCACACCCCTCTCGATCAACAGGACCCCCGTTTCGACCGTAGGAGGTCCATTTCCTCCGTTTTGCGGTATGCCACACCCCTCCCGATGAACAGGATCCCATTTCGAATGTGGCCGGTCGAACACAAGGCCGTTTCCTCCGTTCTGCAGTACGCCAGGCCTCGTTTCCATCGCCTGTTCCGTCCAAGCCCTCCCATGAACACGACCACGCATTCCGTTCCGACCCAGTCGGTTGGCTCCCACGCGTTCCGTTGCCTCCCGATGAACACGACACGTTCCGTTGCCTCCCCATGAACATGACGCATTCCGTTGCCTCCCCATGAACATGACGGATTCCGTTGCCTCCCCATGAACACGACGGATTCCGTTGCCTCCCCATGAACACGACGACGACGCTGTTTTTTCGTTCCGACCCAGCCATGTACATGAGCCCTGGCCGTACGTATGCGCGAGTAGGCGTTCGAGACCCTGCCCGTATGTACGTACGTGGCCGTATTTTCTTTCTTGCACCCTGGCCGTTGTACGTACGTGTACATGCTACATGCACGCCTCTACTACGACACGTGCGCGCCTCTACATCCACCAATATATATGTGCGTACACGTTCACGACCAGAATGACAACGCTACGTACGCTTCGACCTTGTGGGTCCCGACTGTCAGGTTCCTTGCCTGTGAAGATGTAGCTGGTGGGTCCCAGTAGTCAGGGGGGCGAATCATTTTGGTTTTTTTGCCCAGACGCACTTCCTTGCGTGCGAAGGTGTAGCTGCTGGGTCCCAGCAGTCAGGGGGGCAAATCGTATTTTTTTGCCCGGACGCACTTCCTCGCGTGCGAAGATGTAGTTGGTGGGTCCCAGCAGTCAGGGGGGCGAATCGTTTTTTTTGCCTGGACGCACTTCCTTGCGTGCGAAGGTGTAGCTGGTGGGTCCGAGTAGTCAGGGTGGAAACATTTTTTTCACGAAATACGGTGGCTCGTCCGGTGGGTCCCTGCTGTCAGGTGGAGGAATCATTATTTTCCGCGTAATAAGGAGGCACTTCCTTGCTGCGGCCGTGGACCCAGCTGTCAGCCTCTCCACGTACAGTCCACGTCCGATGGAAGTTGTTCCTTGACCATGTTGACCACGCCGGGCCGAGATCACAAGGGCGATGGACGACGGCGAGGCCTAGGAAGGGGACGACGCAAAGCCGGTGAAGACACGACAGTGGATGCCCACGCGGAGAGGAGTATGAGGGTTCACTCGTTCGGCTGCGGTGTGAGGCTGCCGTCACTGCAGGGCCTGACCAGCAGTGGGAATAGTAGAGGGCGGTGAGGCCTCCGCGGCAGCACAGCCGGCCATGGGAGGCAGAAGCAGGCGGCACGACCGGCGCTGCTTTGGGCGGCTGGGGCAAGAATACCAGAGGTTGAAGAAGCACTACGGCCATTGGATGGACATCGTACGGTCACTTGAGCTAGAATCGTTCATATTGACTAAGTTGACAAATCCCTTCCGTCCCCGTCAACTTAGTAGGCCCATAAGTCAGCCTCCCACCAAGGTGGGTCCCAGCTAGTAGGGGGAGTATTCATTTTTTTGTGCGTAATAAGGAGGCACTTCCGGTGGGTCCGAGCTGACAGCGGGGGGAATGTTTTTTTTTGTGAAATATGGTGGCCCGTCCGGTGGGTCCCAGCAGTCAGGGGGGAAACATTTTTTTTACGAAATAAGGCGGCCCGTCCGGTGGGTGCCTGCTATCAGGTGGAGGAATAATTATTTTGCGCGTAATAAGGAGGCACTTCCTTGCGGCCGCCGTGGACCCAGTTGTCAGCCTCTCCATGTACAGTACTCTTCCGATAGAAGTCGGTCATTGACCACGTTGACCACTGTAACACCCCGGATACAACTTTCCATATTCGTAACTCCAACTCTTGCCTTTTCTGGAGATGCGATATGATATTTCCTTCGTGGTTGGGTTTTGTCTTTTGTTTTGCATTTTGTTCATGGCATGCATCTCATCTCATAGCATCATGCACATTGCATCGGCATTGTTTTCGTAAAACCCGTATCCGCTCGTAGTTGCCGCGTCACCCCTTGCTTTCGTTGACCGTTCCAGACCAATCGGGTCTTTGCTTCCCTCTTGACCGCGACGGCCTAACCCCCTTTACGTCTGTGTCCGAATATTCCCGGACCCAACTCTAGCAGTCATGACCGTTGGATCCGGATCATCCCCAAACATCCGCAAAACATCTCCATTTTCTTATTTGGACTCCCCTAAGCCATTTATTCACAACCGCTCGATTTTGACCGGAGGATCCAAATTAACTCTGCCCTAATCCCCTTGCTATATAAACTAGACCAATCCCTAAAACCTAGGCATCTTGTCCCATACTTTCCATTCCGCCGCCGCCACACACCCACCTTCTCCTCGGGATCCCCTCGATCGATCCATCCAGTCGATCCACCCACCTCCTCGATTTGCAAACCGGGCCAACCACCTTCTCCTCTCGATCCATGGTTGCCTCCTCCCTGCCTTCTTTGCCAACCACCAGATTGAAGCCCGTGCTCCCCACCACCTCGTCCTCGCGAGCACGACCACCGGAGCGCCACCTCGCACGACCTCTCGCGTGCTCGATGCTCGAGCTCCTCTGCCCGGGCGTCCCACGCGCCTCAAGCCCCCGCCGCCCTTTGTCCTCGCAGCCGCCCTCATCTACAACCACACGAGCTCCTCCCGAGACCAGCCCCTGCTCGACCCTTGCCGTCTCAGATGAGCACCGCCCTAGCCTCGGATCCCTTGGGTCCCGGCCAGCCCCGTCGTTGCCGGACCTCCTCAGCTCCCTCGTCCCTGAGCCCCACGCTCCAGCCTCGACCTCCTCCTCGTCGGAGTCCCGCACAAGCCGCCGCTGCGGGTCGTCCTCAGCGCCTTCCCCGCCTCCGGTCGCTCAGTGCCGGCGAGCCCAGTCGCTGGTGAAGCCCCGCAGGTCGCCATGTGCACCTGCTCCTCCTTCTCCTTTCCCCTCTTCCTCCCTGACCCTTTCTCGCGCCCGTGTCCACAGGAGCGCGTCGCGCAGCCGCCGCAGGAGCTCCCTTGAAGCCGCCTGGATCTGGAGTCTCGCCGGAGAATGTCGTCCTCGCCCGGATCCCATCGTCCTCGGTGCCCCTGCTCTTTTGGCCAAGCTAAGCTCCCGCCGCCGGCGATGCCTCTGCTTCCCGCCTCTGCATCGAGCAGTGCTCGATCCGGTCACGCCCGTTGACTGCGCGCATGTGCCCGTCCGCGTCAAAACTAGCAGCAGCCAGCCCAGCAGCGCCCTTCGTCCGCTCCAAGGCCCAGCCGCGCCAGATCCGCCAGCCCAAGCCGGCCTCCTCCACCAACCGGGCCAAGAGCCCAAGGGTGAGCAGCCCCCCAGCCCCTCCTGTGCACTGTTGGCCCAGCAGATTCGGCCCGTATATGTTTTTTTTGGTTCTGCGAATTTCCTAATTATCCAGAGATTGCTAGTTTTTTAGAAAAACCCTTAATGTTCATGCATAAATAGTTAATTAACCATGCATCGGATTAAAACAAATTATATATGTAAAGTGCTTAGAATTTCATCTAGTTTCATAATATGCCATTTTCATCCCATGTTAAAATGCTTAAAATGCTGTTTGTTTAATTTTGCTTAGATAACATGCTAAAATGCTTTATTTCATAACTAATTAATCGTAGCTCCGAATTTAATAAACTTTATATGTAAATGGGGTAGAAAAATGCCTAGTTTAACATGTTGCACTTAATTTTCCTGTTTAACAACTATAAAATATGTTTTAGGGCAGAACAGTACCAAATTCGAAATATGCACATGAGGATTTTCCGGAATTGTTGTTCGTTGTTCCGGCCTCATTTAAATTTGCCTAGATAGGTAGTTTAATTATGCTTCACCCCTTGCCATGCTAATAACATTTAATATTGTTGGGTACATAACCGAGATCAAACTAAATAATTGCATGTGGTGTTTCGTCAATATGCAACTCGTTGCATATTGATGTCCACTTAACTTGTAGTATTGTTTGTTGCACTTGCCATGCCATGCCTTTTTAAACCGGACATGCATCATACTTGATTGTGCATCATGCCATGATTATGCTTGTGTGTTTACCATGTTGTTTGCTTCTTTCTGGGTTGCTTCTCTCGTTAGCTTCGGTTTCGTTTCGGAGTTGTGAGGATTCGTTCGACCACGTCCGCTTGTCTTCTTCATGGACTCGTTCTTCTTCCTAGCGGGATTTTAGGCAAGATGACCGTGACCCTGGATCTCACTACTATCATTGCTATGCTAGTTGCTACGTTCTATCACTATGCTGCGCTACCTACCATTTGTTCTTCAAGCCTCCCAATTTGCCATGTCAGCCTCTAGCCATTTTCACCCTTCCTAGCAAACCGTTGTTTGGCTATGTTACCGCTTTTGCTCAGCCCCTCTTATAGCGTTCTTAGTTGCAGGTGAAGTTGAAGATTGCTCTATGGTGGACAGGATTATGTTGGGATATCACAATATCTCTTATTTAATTAATGCATCTATATACTTGGTAAAGGGTGGAAGACTCGGCCTTATGCCTAGTGTTTTGTTCCACTCTTGCCGCCCTAGTTTCCATCATACCAGTGTTACGTTCCTGGATTTTGCGTTCCTTACGCGGTTGGGTGATTTATGGGACCCCCTTGACAGTTCGCTTTGAATAAAACTCCTCCAGCAAGGCCCAACCTTGGTTTTACCATTTGCCTCACCACCACCTATACCTTTCCCTTGGGTCGGCCAACCCGAGGGTCATCTTTATTTTAGCCCCCCCGGGCCAATGCTTGTCTAAGTGTTGGTCCAAACCGAGCGATGTCCGGCGCCCCCTGGGCAACCAGGGTCTATGCCAACCCGACGTCTGGCTCATCCGGTGTGCCCTGAGAACGAGATATGTGCAGCTCCTATCGGGATTTGTCGGCACAGCGGGCGGTCTTGCTGGTCTTGTTTTACCATTGTCGAAATGTCTTGTAAACCGGGATTCTAAGTCTGATCGGGTCTTCCTGGGAGAAGGTATATCCTTCGTTGATCGCGAGAGCTTATCATGGGCTAAGTTAGGACACCCCTGCAGGGTATGAACTTTCGAAAGCCGTGCCCGCAGTTATGTGGCAGATGGGAATTTGTTAATGTCTGGTTGTAGATAACTTGACACCAGATCCAAATTAAAACGCATCAACCGCGTGTGTAGCCGTGATGGTCTGTTTTCGGCTGAGTCCGGGAAGTGAACACGGTTTTGGGTTATGTTTGACGTAAGTAGGAGTTCAGGATCACTTCTTGATCATTGCTAGCTTCACGATCGTTCCATTTGCTCTCTTCTCGCTCTTATTCGCGTATGTTAGCCACCATATATGCTTAGTCGCTGCTGCAACCTCACCACTTTACACCCTTCCTTTCCCATTAAGCTTTGCTAGTCTTGATACCCATGGAAATGGGATTGTTGAGTCCTCGTGGCTCACAGATTACTACAACAACAGTTGCAGGTACAGGTTATGCGATGATCATGACGCGAGAGCGATGTTTGCTTGTTTTGGAGTTCTTCTTCTGCTTCTTCTTCGATCAGGGGATAGGTTCCAGGTCGGCAGCCTGGGCTAGCAGGGTGGATGTCCTTTGAGTTTCTGTTTGTGTTTCATCCGTAGTCGGATGATGCTCTTATGTATTGTGATGTTGTATTCGTGTGGCATTGTATGCCTCTTGTATGTATCCCCATCTATTATGTAATGTTGATGTAATGATATCCACCTTGCAAAAGCGTTTCAATATGCGGTTCTATCCTTGGTGGGACCTTCGAGTCTCTTTAGGATAGTATCGCATATTCTGTTTGTCAGTTATTCTTTTCTTACCCATCCGGAGTATGTCAGGAGTTGTTTTCCATTTCTTTTCACCGAAGCCATCATTCTAGTTATCGTTCTCTATTTATCCCAGCGCTACGTTCAAATGTTCTTTTTCAGCTCAAGTTCTTCCAGTTCTCTTGTATCTAAATCCCCTCAAGTATCGTCATTTGTTTTCCAGTTCTTCCCGGTGAATTGTGCCTTTGCTACTTTCATATTCAATTCTTATGATGGTTGTTCAAGATTTCTCTTCCTTCGTTATCGTATCAATTCACTCGTTCTTTCGTTGTTTCCAAATCCCACCGGTGGTTCCATCAATACCTTCTCAAGCTTGCGCTATATCTCTTTTAATCCTTTCAACGGGAATAAGTAGTATGCCAAATCTGTTGCTTGCCATCAATTTAAATTGGTGAAGGATACACATAACATAATTCTTATTCTTGTTTCATCCAAGTGATTAATTCCTTATTCTGGAGTTTGTTCATGAGGAATAAATTCTCGATTCTAAGATGTTCATCTTTTCCTTCTGGAGTTCCAAGTTCTCTCGGTTATATCATCGCGAAGCTCCTTCTAAATCATCGCAAGGCTTCACCTTGTGTTTTCAACTTACCTTTCTTTCTATCATCCTTTTATTACTGGAGTTCTTCATGGAGGCTCTACATGGTGGTTCGTGAAGGATTCTTTTCATTCTTCAATTGTTCTTCAAGATTTCTCTCGAAGTTATGATCTGCTAAGCTACACTCTAAAATAAACATGGTGCTAAACACATGTTTTGTTTTGGGGAGTTCAAGTATTCTTCATCAATCTCTTCTTTGGAGTTATCATGGTATAGATTTCACCTAAAGCCTTCCCTAAGGAATGTTGCTAATTGTGGTGCCTATCGATAATCCAAGTTTCCTCCTATTCTCTCATTAAAAGAAGTTTTCCTCTCTTCTTTGATCTCAAACGAGCAATTGTTTTTCGTTAGTGGCAGGTTGTCACCTCATCATTTTGAGATGTTTGCCATAAGCCCACAACAAGCTTGTGCTTTTCGTTGTTGATTTTGCAACAACTCCATTCAATTCTTCTTTGCAAGGATGCTTTCCAAGCTCATTTGTGGCAGAAGTTGGCATTTTCTTCTCCATTCTTTTATTTCAATGAACTATCTTCTATTCTTTCTTCTAGAGGCATGGTGATGTTGCTCTCTTTACTCATCATCTCGAATTGTGAGGACCGTGTTCTTTTCATGCTTATCCATTTAACCGAAGTGTTGTCTCATCTCTTCATGTTCTTTTTATCTTATCAAGTTTTCCTTCTTCTTTCAGTCGGAGTGCTGCCCGAATTCTTCCTCTCTCATCTTGTTTTAACCGGAGTGGTTTCAAATTCTATCTTGTCCATTAAACTCTTGATTCATGTCTTTGCAACCTTCAAGTTCTCGTAATGTTCCTTGTTCCTCTTGTCCAACGGACTGTTTGTAATCTTGGTCATCTCTGTTGTTTTGTTTCTTTCAATTTGTTCAACCTCTCAAGGTTCATGGTTTCACTCGTTTGTCAAAGAAGCAACTTTGTCTTACCTCTTTCTCTTCCTTTTCCCTCCGGTGCCATCCTAGATCTCGGGACGAGATCCTCTCGTAGTGGTGGAGTGTTGTAATGCCCTGGATACAACTTTCCATATTCGTAACTCCAACTCTTGCCTTTTCCGGATATGCGATATGATATTTCCTTCGTGGTTGGGTTTTGTCTTTTGTTCATGGCATGCATCTCATCTCATAGCATCATGCACATTGCATCGACATTGTTTTCGTAAAACCCGTATCTGCTCGTAGTTGCCGCGTCACCCCTTGCTTCCGTTGACCGTTCCAGACCAATCGGGTCTTTGCTTACCTCTTGACCGCGACGACCTAACCCCCTTTGCGTGCATGTCCGAAACTTCCCGGACCCAACTCTAGCAGTCATGACCGTTGGATCCGGATCATCCCCAAACATCCGCAAAACATCTCCGTTTTCTTATTTGGACTCCTCTAAGCCATTTATTCACAACCGCTCGATTTTGATCAGAGGATCCAAATTAACTCTGCCCTAATCCCCTTGCTATATAAACTAGACCAATCCCTAAAACCTAGGCATCTTGTCCCATCCTTTCCATTCCGCCGCCGCCACACACCCACCTTCTCCTCGGGATCCCCTCGATCCATCCATCTAGTCGATCCACCCACCTCCTCGATTTGCAAACCGAGCCAACCACCTTCTCCTCTCAATCCATGGTCGCCTCCTCCCTGCCTTCTTCGCCAACCACTAGATCGAAGCCCGTGCTCCCCACCACCTCGTCCTCGCGAGCACGACCACCGGAGCGCCACCTCGCAGGACCTCTTGCGCGCTCGATGCTCGAGCTCCTCTGCCCGGGCCTCCCACGCGCCTCAAGCCCCCGTCCCCCTTTGTCCTCGTAGCCGCCCTCATCTACAACCACACGAGCTCCTCCCGAGACCAGCCCCTGCTCGACCCTCGCTGTCTCAGATGAGCGCCGCCCTGGCCTCGAATCCGTTGTGTCCTAGCCAGCCCCGTCGTTGCCAGACCTCCTCAGCTCGCTCGTCCCTGAGCCCCGTGCTCCAGCCTCGACCTCCTCCTCGCTGGAATCCTGCACAAGCCGCCGCTGCGGGTCATCCTCAGCACCTTCCCCGCCTCCGGTCGCACAGTGCCAGCGAGCCCAGTCGCTGGTGAAGCCCCGCAGGTCGCCATGTGCCCCTGCTCCTCCTTCTCCTTTCCCCTCTTCCTCCCTGACCCTTTCTCGCGCCTGTGTCCACAGGAGCGCGTCGCGCAGCCGCCGCAGGAGCTCCCTTGCAGCCACCTGGATCCGGAGTCTCGCCGGAGAACGTCGTCCTCGCCCGGATCCCGTCGTCCTCGGCGCCCCTGCTCTTCCGCACCAAGCTAAGCCGCCGCCGCCGGTGATGCCTCTGCTTCCCGCCTCTGCATCAAGCAATGCTCGATCCGGTCGCGCCCGTTGACCACGCGCGTACGCCCGTCCGCGTCAAAACTAGCAGCAGCCAGCCCAGCAGCGCCCTTTGTCCGCTCCAAGGCCTAGCCGCGCCAGATCCGCCAGCCCAAGCCGGCCTCCTCCACCGACCGGGCCAAGAGCCCAAGGGTCAGGAGCCCCCCAGCCCCTCCTGTGCACTGTTGGTCCAGCAGATTCGGCCCGTATATGTTTTTTTTGGTTCTGCGAATTTCCTAATTATCCAGAGATTGCCAGTTTTTTAGAAAACCCCTTAATGTTCATGCATCAATAGTTAATTAACCATGCATCGGATTAAAACAAATTATATATGTAAAGTGATTAGAATTTCATCTAGTTTCATAATATGCCATTTTCATCCCATGTTAAAATGCTTAAAATGTTGTTTGTTTAATTTTGCTTAGATAACATGCTAAAATGCTTTATTTCATAACTAATTAATCGTAGCTCCGAATTTAATAAACTTTATATGTAAATGGGGTAGAAAAATGCCTAGTTTAACATGTTGCACTTAATTTTCCTGTTTAACAACTATAAAATATGTTTTAGGGCAGAACAGTACCAAATTCGAAATATGCACATGAGGATTTACCGGAATTGTTGTTCGTTGTTCCGGCCTCATTTAAATTTGCCTAGATAGGTAGTTTAATTATGCTTCACCCCCTTGCCATGCTAATAACATTTAATATTGTTGGGTACATAACCAAGATCAAACTAAATAATTGCATGTGGTGTTTTGTCAATATGCAACTTGTTGCATATTGATCTCCACTTAACTTGTAGTATTGTTTGTTGCACTTGCCATGCCATGCCTTTTTAAACCGGACATGCATCATACTTGATTGTGCATCATGCCATGATTATGCTTGTGTGTTTACCATGTTTTTTGCTTCTTTCCGGGTTGCTTCTCTCGTTAGCTTCGGTTTCGTTCCGGAGTTGTGAGGATTCGTTCGACCACGTCCGCTTGTCTTCTTCATGGACTCGTTCTTCTTCCTAGCGGGATTTCAGGCAAGATGACCGTGACCCTGGATCTCACTACTATCATTGCTATGCTAGTTGCTACGTTCTATCGCCATGCTGCACTACCTACTATTTGTTCTTCAAGCCTCCCAATTTGCCATGTCAGCCTCTAACCATTTTCACCCTTCCTAGCAAACCATTGTTTGGCTATGTTACCGCTTTTGCTCAGCCCCTCTTATAGCGTTGTTAATTGCAGGTGAAGTTGAAGATTGCTCCATGGTGGACAGGATTATGTTGGGATATCACAATATCTCTTATTTAATTAATGCATCTATATACTTGGTAAAGGGTGGAAGACTCGGCCTTATGCCTGGTGTTTTGTTCCACTCTTGCCGCCCTAGTTTCCGTCATACCGGTGTTATGTTCCCGGATTTTGCGTTCCTTACGCGGTTGGGTGATTTATGGGACCCCCTTGACAGTTCGCTTTGAATAAAACTCCTCCAGCAAGGCCCAACCTTGGTTTTACCATTTGCCTCACCACCACCTATACCTTTCCCTTGGGTCGGCCAACCCGAGGGTCATCTTTATTTTAGCCCCCCCGGGCCAATGCTTGTCTAAGTGTTGGTCCAAACCGAGCGATGTCTGGCGCCCCCTGGGTAACCAGGGTCTATGCCAACCCGACGTCTGGCTCATCCGGTGTGCCCTGAGAACGAGATATGTGCAGCTCCTATCAGGATTTGTCGGCACAGCGGGCGGTCTTGCTGGTCTTGTTTTACCATTGTCGAAATGTCTTGTAAACCAGGATTCCGAGTCTGATCTGGTCTTCCTGGGAGAAGGTATATCCTTCGTTGATCGCGAGAGCTTATCATGGGCTAAGTTGGGACACCCATGCAGGGTATAAAATTTCGAAAGCCATGCCCGCGGTTATGTGGCAGATGGGAATTTGTTAATGTCCGGTTGTAGATAACTTGACACCAGATCTGAATTAAAACGCATCAACCACGTGTGTAGCCGTGATGGTCTCTTTTCGGCTGAGTCCGGGAAGTGAACACGGTTTTGGGTTATGTTTGACATAAGTAGGAGTTCAGGATCACTTCTTGATCATTGCTAGCTTCACGACCGTTCCATTTGCTCTCTTCTCGCACTTATTCGCGTATGTTAGCCACCATATATGCTTAGTCGCTGTTGCAACCTCACCACTTTACACCCTTCCTTTCCCATTAAGCTTTGCTAGTCTTGATACCCATGGAAATGGGATTGCCGAGTCCTCGTGGCTCACAGATTACTACAACAACAGTTGTAGGTACAGGTTATGCAATGATCATGACACGAGAGTGATGTTTGCTTGTTTTGGAGTTCTTCTTCTACTTCTTCTTTGATCATGGGATAGGTTCCAGGTCGGCAGCCTGGGCTAGCAGGGTGGATGTCGTTTGGGTTTCTGTTTGTGTTTCATCCATAGTCGGATGATGCTCTTATGTATTGTGATGTTGTATTCGTGTGGCATTGTATGCCTCTTGTATGTATCCCCATCTATTATGTAATGTTGATGTAATGATATCCACCTTGCAAAAACGTTTCAATATGCAGTTCTATCCTTGGTGGGACCTTCGAGTCTCTTTAGGTACATCCCATTTATTATTTTTAAAGCCCATTTTCCTGTTAAGCCTAATGCATCCCTCCTAGGAAAGATTTGCAGCCCAGCGGGGCGGAGAATAACAAGTTGACCTTGCGTGGGTATTCCTCAGAAAGACATATAGCTGGGCTAGCCATTTTCATCTTGATAAAATTAGTATCTGGGCTGGATATCTGGCCTGGGCTAGACGGGCCATAGCCCGCCCAGTTAATACCCTGCTCTCCTCTGAACAACAACGAAATCATCGCCAAGAAAAACTCTGCAGTGCTCATGCCTCAAAAACACAAATACTGCTCGAGTTGCTTGGTCCCAGCTGTCGGCCGCACCTTGTGCAATTCTCTCGTTTATATTGGCTACATATGTTGACAATGGTGTGGGACCGTGATGTCAGGAAACCAGGAGAAAGCAAAAATAATAATATAGTTGTACATAATAAGGAGGCACTTGCATACGTACGGCTATGGCCCTAGTGGGTCCCTAGTGTCATCCAGTCAAAATAAAGTCATCTCCTGAATCCTCATGTTCGTTGACGATGTTAACAATGCTCGGCGCCACGGCAAGCGCAACAACTCGAAGGACAACGGAGAGGGCCTCGCGGGCCCTAGGATGGTCTGATACAGCGCCCGCTGCTCATTCAGGAAGCCAGGATCATCAGACACCTATGAGCACCTTTGAGAAACTGAGACGACATGAAACGATAAGGCCGCACTTGGGAGCTCTAATTTATTTCAAACTTGTATTAACATACAAGTGTAATTTACTCGTCATCGGAAACAACGCGTAAAATACAGGCGTAATAAAACCGAGGGCCCGAGGTCTGTAAGTAAAACCGGCGGGTTAAGCGTGTAATTTGAGAGACCAGTGTATATTTTACAAGCACTGCTATATGGACAACATTACCAGAAGATACATGCACGACGTGCTTATCATGCCATCCATGGGCAAGGCTGAAACAGCAGCTAACAGCTGGATTAGCAATCATCCGAGTGTCGTTCAGCTTTTTTATCGTGTGTGAAGTACTTCCGATATTTTACTAGTCGAAATTGACCAACCAAGCGCCTTCCCCTGAGACCATCTGCTTTAATTTACAAGCGTCAGTTTTACAAGCGGTTTTGGTTGGAAAACGACGATCCAATCACGGCCTAATATCATGAGTTGGTCGGAAGATCATATGGTTTCACGTCTAACCTACCCTACTTGTCGTATATGCTATGAATGAAACATCAGATGATGAACTTCTTAAGCACGGAAACAACAAGAAGAGGATGATCTTCTTAACAAGCAAATCACTGGCATTAGATCGACATGCAAAACAATACGAAGCATTATTCTCAAGAGGCACGGTGAATAGCTCGTGATGTCGCATGCCACAACATTCCAAGCTCAACTTTGCAATCAAACACAAGGCCTGGCATTACATAGACAATATTCAGAACAAACTCTTAACACAGGAATATCTCAGCAGAGTAACTATTTACTTCTATACTGAACACAAGAATAGGAAAAACACTCGACGCTGCTCACAGCAAGGGTGTCCCACTCAAAAATATCAATTGCATGTCTTCTGGCTAACATCAATGAGCAAATTTTGACAAGGTTTTTCAATTCCAATATATTAAACTAACGTCTTCTTGCTAACATCAATGATTAAACTTTCACAAGCTTTTCCCATTCAAAATATGTAATGCCTATGATCGTGGAGTCCTGTCGTAGCTTCTTGTACTTGTTTGGGAAATTTTTGCCCAGGACAATGGTCTCTGCAGACTAGTCATGTCACCGGTGTCTAATAATACTCTGTAAAGCTTCTCGGTCATTCCTTCTGTAATGTAGCGCAAACAATGACTGCTTCTTTTTGCAAAGTGGAACGACCAACTGGACCCAGTAATGCAGCAGTTTGCCTTGGACACATTGGCTCCTTTTGTGCAGTTCAACTAAAATCGAAGTCGGAATAAAACCGAGCTTTAATTTTGATATCCCTGTAAGCAACAATAGGTATAAGGGAAACAATTACTGAGAAATAACGGTTGATGACTTGTACTCCTAGAAGAAAAGCATCTACTGATCTACTTTATCTTAACGGGAAACAAAGCAGGAGAGTAGCAATTCTCCATCAGTGTGATTCATTCATATTGACTGAGACATTATCTTAACAATGCCTTGTTTCAACATGTATAAAGAACGACAAAGCAGAAACGTACCATTCCTAAAACAATGCAACTAATTCATTTTAACAGAGACATTATCTTAACAATACCTTGGTTAAACATGTAGAAAGAACTACAAAGCAGGATAGTGCCATTCCTAACAAGTGTTGCAGTTTTGAACTAAGATTCAGTAGTTAATTAATTCTGAGAGTGGCATTGCTTAATTTTACCAGCGGCATTAGATTAACGAAAAGCATAAACAGTTCCAAGGAGAGTGGGCGCAACAACAGTATGTGCTTCCATCTACTTAAAAAGGGGCTGATGCAGAGTTTGTTGTAACAAAGCAACAAGCATCATGTCTGGGTTGGTACCATTTTTGTTCACTACTTAATGGGAAAAGACAACAATACAATTGCTTCAATTCAACATTTATTTAAAACAGTACCAATACAAGTAGCACAACATATCAAAGCACACTGCACAATCATGTGGATGAAGGCCTGTACTGACCTTTCATGAGACGGACAAGATAAAATACGAATCTGCCAACACGAATAGGAAACCCAATCTCGTTTTGTGCAGTTGCACGGAAATCAAGCAAAGTGTTTCGCATAGCGAAGCAAAATTTCGCAATAGCAACAAGTTGAATAGATATCCCTGTTTAAACAGAGGCAAAAAAGGAATCAATTACTGGCTAATAAAGGAGGATGAAACATGCGGCCACAAAAATGGTAATCCCGCCAATCCCTAACAAGTGTTGCAGTTTTGAACTAAGATTCAGTAGTTAATTCTGAGAGTGGCATCAATTACTGGCTTATAAAGGGGTGATGCTTAATTTGTTGTAACAAAGCAACAAGCATCATGTCTGGGTTGGTCCCATTTTTGTTCACTACTTAACGGGAAAAGACAACAATACAATAGCTTCAATTCAACATTTATTTAAAACAGTACCAAAACAAGTAGCACAACATCTCAAAGCACACTGCACATCATGTGGATGAGACCAAGATTTGAAACAACTCGCCATGAAGACTAGAAACAAATCTCGATCTCCTTTTGTGCAGTTCCACCAAAATTAAGCAAAGTCACTGGTGTGACATTCAAGTTGAACTGCACAAAACACTCTTAAAACATAAGTGTTTCGAGTAGCGAAGCAAAATGTCGCAATAGCAACAAGTTGAATCGATACCCCTGTTTTAACAAAGGCAAAAAAGGAAACAATTACTTGCCGATAAATGAGGATGAAAAAAACGGTGACAGAAAGAAGCATCTAACTTATCTTGGATGGAAAACAAAGTAGGATAGTAGCATTTCTAAAACGGTTGCATTGATTCATATTAACAGAGACATTCTCTTGAAACAACATTCGTTAAAAATGCAATTTACTTTTAACAGTGGCATTGCTTCAATTTTCCGGCGACATTCTTAGATTAACAACAGCAAAATAGTTGTATGGGACATGCCAGCACCATGTGCGTCCACACGTATAAATGGGTGATGCAAAGTATGTAGCCAAGCAGCATATATGCGTTGGTCCCATATTTATTCTCTTTGAACCTTTTTCCTATGTGAGGGTAGCAAATCTAGTCCTACACAAACTACCCACCCCCAGTTTCTTTCCCTTTTCAACAAAGAGATCAGTTCCTTACAGATGTGTGTACTGGGTTACCCCCTTTTTCCCTTTTCGACCTACAAAGCGGTTGGATAGCCAGTCTATACTACTTTCCGCCCCTCCTTTCCTCATTGAACCACGTCCTAGATTCTTGCTCCAGCCCATCGCACCCTTCTTTCCTCTTTGAACCAAGACCTAGATTCGACTACAGATCGAAAAAGATCCACATGCAGCTAGAGCAACGACGGTTTCAAAGAAACTTATACCTTAGGGTCGTCGGGATGTGGCAAGGCGTGCGGCGGGAGGCCGGATCTACCCACACTATGTACGACAGCGAGGAAGAAGGGGTCAGTGGCCCTCCCCGCACAGGCGCTGGGTGAAAGAGAACAACACAGCCGACAGTGGATTGCCTCCCTCGCCGAAGTCGATAGAGTGAATGCTGCACCTCCTCCCCTTCCCGGTGCGACGGGATACAGACACCTCCTTCACCAGCTGTGAGGGGGGAGAGAGAGAGACAAGAGGCCAATGCAGTCTTGTTTAGATCTGGTGAAGAGAGGGTGAGAGACTGTGAATATAGCAAACCCTAGCAAATGAACGCCGAGCCTCCAGCGTGTAACATATATGTAGTGCATCAAGCGTGTGGAGAGTGTAAACCCTAGCGAACAAGCGCCGAGGCTCCCGCTTATATATATACTACTGTAGTACGGACTGAGCTCCGGTGCCTTCACTGCACCTGCTTTTGGCTGTATGATAGGTGAGCCAGCCACATTTTGGGCCCACCTGTCATAAACCCAAAGGCAGGTGCACTAAGTTAATGAAGCTGGATCCATATAGTACTCTCGTGTATACGACTAATATATAGTGGAGTGGTTTTCTTATTCTCTCCATAACAATCATTTTAAATTGTGTAAGTACGAAACGAAACTCTTTATTTAATGTACAGTGAAGAAAACTAGTACTACTTCCGATGAACTAACGATCCACGCCCACGCGTCTTGGTCGCACTTCCTGTCCTTCACGTGTGGTACACTACCCTCCCTTAAGTGAACAACCACACATGCGCCAAATTATCGGAAACATGTGAGAGTGTGTACAAATAAAGAATTTTAATTTCAATTATCGGAAAGGTTTGAGAGTATTACAAAGTTTGACTTCAGTCAAATCTAATATGCGGAGTAAATAAAAATGGAGGGCTACTACGTCCATCCGGGTTTTTAGTCCACACCATTTTTTAAATCAAAGTTAATAGCTGGACAAATAAAATTACAGGGGAGCTGGAGACAAAGTTGTGAGAAGGCTTAGAAATCAATACAAAACTTATGCTCTTAGTACCAATGTCGATCCTTCTTCGAGGAAACATTTGGTTCATAGCCAATTGTGTGAAGCACCAACGTGAAAGACGACTGCGTCTCCAACGCAACCAAGGTGAACTGACGAAGGATATCATCTTTGTGCATAACAAGCAAAGAGCATTGATGGAAGACAGCTTGTTTTTCATTGAAAATCGATTAGCTTCACCAGCCGACGCAACCATGAGGCGCAACCATGAGCATCGATAGGTCATCGTGGTGATGCATCATCCATTTGGCATCAAGTTTGGGTGAGGCACCTATGAAGTTCGACAAATCCTCACCGTGGTCTGTTTCTTCTCAGTAATCAAGCTCGAGGAAGGAAGAACCACGTGGCAGAGGACAGTGAGGCGGAACAACAATGGCCATCCAATTTTGTGCAGTTCCACTAAAATTGAGGAAGACATGCCCGGGTATGGAGACACGCATCGCTGTTTCCAAAAATATAAAAAAGGGTTAGCAACGACATCTCAATTGTCAATAAGAATTAATGAAAAGTATACCAACAAACAGAAGCATCATAATTATCTTGATGGGAACTAAACCAGGATACCCGAGAAAAAAAGCATTTCTTCATTTAACCAGTGATAGTACTACCACCATATGGACAATGACCGCACAACCACCATGTTCTTTTTTTCGAAACAACATGTATACCTCCACTGAGGCATAAATCAGGACAACTTTTCGAGTGGCATTTCCTCTATAGTAGTACTAGTAGGTGATGTTGGACCAGCCAACGAACCCTAGCTACTATGCATGGGGAGCTGGGGAGTAGTCGCATAGAAGAAAACCCGCACGCAGTGACCTGGGGAGCTGGACCAGTACAAGAAGTTATACCTCAGGTGGGCAAGATGTCATTTAGGCGGGCGGGCGGGATCTGCCCACACGACGGCAGCGAACAAGGGCGTAGAGGATCTTCATCTGCGCCAGCGGCGGCTCCAAGAGGACGGTGTGCATCGGCTTCCTCCATCGCCGACGGCGACAACGTCAATGTTGCACCTCCTCACCTCCCGCAGAGGACGAGATTCAGCCGGATCTGTGACCACCGGTGAGGAGAGAGATAGAGTGGACATTGTCATCTTGTTTTGATATGGAGAGGGTGAGAGAGCGAGACGCGAGAAACTCTATCAAACAAGAGGCTATAATGGAGTAAAAAAATCTCTCAATAGCAGTGGTTATAAATAGAATACGCGCATTCCCGGAAAAAAGAAACGAAAACTGACAGACAATTTTTTAAGGGTCTGTCTAGGACTCTATTTCTTGTCCTAGTTTTTTTTTGTTTCTTGTTGCTACATTATATACTTGTGGGAGCTTAGATGTGATATCCTTAAATAACATCTAGATGTGAATTAGACAAACTGGTTTTCTAACGTACCAAGAAAGAAAACTCGATCAAAAACACGCCCCCGCTTCCAGGTCACGAGAGTCGTCGCGCACACACACATAGACATAGACATGCATATCCGTGTTTACGTAAAATTCCATTTTCATCTCCATATCCAATTATATTTGTCCAAGTGGCACATTATTTACGTTGTTAATTATATACGCAGCAATATTAACATACATCATCTCTTGTTTGCGCAGGTCCGGACCGCTGCCACGGCCGGTCCTGACCAACCCGAACCCTCTTCATCACCGCGTGTGCTTCCACGCGAAATGGTCAGTGTCGCATTCATGCCCGGCCAGAGCGGACACGACCTCTCACTGGCGCCAACATTGAAGCGGCGCGCTAGCCGAGAGAGTGTCACCCGCGCCGCTTCCGGGTGCACGCGGCTGCTCCGTGTTCAAAGGTCGCAATAGCCGGCTACAACATGCATGTAAAAAGTTCTTGGGAGTCCGTGCTACAGCTAGCTGTCCTCCCCCAACTCGTCAATCTCTTCCAGTAGTGCTAGTACTCCAGGCGCGGTCCATCGACAAGCAGGCGGGAAAGTTATCATATACTACTCGGTTTGCGGTGAGTGGCATGCTGAGCGACCGTGTGGGGTCGAGCCGTGGAGGAGGGTGAGACACGAACACGATAGACGTGATTTTTGTTTTGCTCGATGGCGCGATCCAACGAAACGAAACATTGGTTTCTCTCCATTTCCATTTTTTCTCCGGAAAAACGGAAACTTTCCACTCCATTTTCATTCCTATTCCAAGGTTGCCCGGATACAACATTCCATCAAATACAAAGGAAAACTAACACGCATGCTGATGCATCTCAATGATTCACAGATCATAGCCAATATTTACTTCACAACTAAAGAAAAAAGTTGTGAGAACATGTACGAAAGAAAAACTACTGATGGGGTCACTACGACTTAAACCCTAAACCCTAAACATGATTTAATTTCCTGGATAGGTAGAACCTGTCGAAGGAAAGACGACTGGCACCCTTGGATCATACGATGCTTTTGTGCAGTTCCACTAAAATCGACCTGAGCTTCCCTGATGGCAAAGATATTGAAGAAGTGTGATTAGAATAATAGTACTGGCACTAGTTCATGAGACATAAACTCATCACAAGTAGAAGCCGGTAGAAGTAGAGAAAGATCGACATGGAGATGGAGCTACGGCAGTGGAGCAAGCCGGCTCCAAAAGGAAGATGGACTATACCTGGGACGTCGGGCTGTAGCTAGAAGGGCGGTTGGGATGCGACATCGGCCCATACCGTGGTGACCCCCGATTGGGACACACCGACTGTGGGTTTTCTCCCTCGCCGATGTCGACCGCGTCTACGTAGAACATTGTTCCCTTCCCCTAGCTGTGGGTTCAGGCCCGTCGTTCTATGCTTGTGAAGAGAGCAACCTAAGCAAGCAGGCTTGTAGCTTAGGCTCCTGCTAGTGTATATATAGTGGTTTTCTTTTTCTCTCCATATCAACCATTTTATATTGCATACGTGTCATTCAAGAGTGAAATGATGGTTGCTTCTTTCGACTAACTTACTGTGTGATTTGACTGCTCATTAGTGGCCCCTACATGTACTCCCCCTACGTGTATGCAACAGTCACACGTACACATGGATGCAAAAATGCGCTCGATGCCCTAATGCATGCATGTCCGAGCACACGAGGAACACACACGGTCACGCTCAAGTGCTCAACCTACACGTGCATGCACACACATACTCAGTCAGGGTGAGCTAGTGACCGTATAAACACCGGAAAATATATATATTGAGCACAATGAGCATATTATGAAGTCCACTGACCGTATTTTACAAATATACAGTGACAAACAGTGTATTTATCTCGTTTGAAATTAAGCCATATTAACCGGAGAGGAGGCAGTATGAACTAGCATTACTTTGCTGTGTCCCGTCAACTTGCCGAACGAGGAGAAGGTTGCAGGACAGGAGAAGCTTGCGCGCGGTGGCTCGCAAAACAAGGAGAAACTTTTGACTAATGCAAGCTCTCCCTCGCTCAGGCGGTGGACGTGCAACAGTTAATTCGGTGTCAGATTGCTAGAAGCATACACTATACTACTAGTGCTATTATTGTTCGACTTCCCGAATAGGCGAACAGCCAAGCGCAAAGTTTACTAGTACTAATACTACTACTATAGTCTATAAAGGTACGTACTATACTAGTACTAGGAACCGGATGGAGGAGCGTCTGCACTCTTATTATAATTTTAAAATGTGATAAAGCAATCTTCAACACATTTGGTTCTCTTTGAGGGTTCTCGCATGTGATAATGGAAGTTGATTGCATGGAACACTCGCCACAATTCTCGCTTAATCCTAGCTCATATCCTGTTACAAATAGTAGCGCTCCGTAATATTTCCTCTTTTTTTATTCATCATGTAAACAGGTCAGCAAACCTTGCGGCGCATCTTCGTGCGAACCGTGCTTGCTGCACTTCGAATGTGGCCGAGAGCTGGCTTGATGAAACACCTCACTTCCTACTTCTTTTTTTGCGGGGTACCTCGCTTCCTAGTGACCAGTGTCTTGGCTGATCGTCCTAAGAATGCTTATATATGAATAAAACTCTCTCATTTACCCAGAAAAAAGATTAAGCCATATTAACCGGAAAGGAGGGAGTATGGACTAGCACTACTTTTTGGTGTGTCCCGTCAACTCGCAGAACAAGGAGAAGCTTGCAGGACAAGGTGAAGCTCGCTTACGCCTTTTGACTAATGCAACCTACCCTCGATGGACATGCATCAGTCCATTCGGTGTCAGATTGTCAGAGGCATACACTGTAGTACCCAACATGCGGAGTACCATCATTGTTCGACTTCACGAAGAGGCGAAGAGCCAAGCGCAGTAGTACGAGTAGTACTACTACTAGAACCACATGGTGGAGTGTATGTACTCTTTTTTTATCTCTGATAAAGTACACATTTATTCCGGAGAAGGGCGGAAAACGGCAGCCCAACATGTAATGAATGATATCGATCAACCAACCATGCTCGAATATATCTTGGCCTCCGTGCGAGCCCGTTTGTGTGTTCTCGCTCCTCGTCTCTCTCAAGGAACGGTGGGTTGGCTCTTTGCCGTCAATTGAGATCGGTTTGCTCACACTCCTGTCCCACATGTCAGTGATATGCCAAGAGGAGGTGCGTTGACCGACTGGCCATACGTGTACTTGGTTTTGCACCTTCATACTACTCCCCCCCCCATCACAGTTTACAGGGCACGCTTCATTATGATGCATTTCTCTCAATGCATTTCCACCACCAGAGAGACTTTAGACACGTTTGGTTTAATGCTCAATTAATTAGGGTGTGGTAACCGCAATCAAGTCCACAATTTTCTCTCCATGTACTCTGTACTACTACGGAGTGGAGTAAGTGCATGCATGTGTGTACCCGGGGTGGAAGCACTGCATGCATGTGTGTACGCATTATTCCTTCTAGTAATAGACGCCATGCTATTAGGCTAGTCATAGTGGGAGTAACATAAGTAGTAACATAGATGCCACATAAGCAAAAAAGATGACGTGTCATGTAATTAAAGAGGAGAGAGACAAATAGAGTAACATAATATGTTACCATCACATAGCGGTTTCCAATACAAAATGAGTCTAGAAAGCAATAAATGAAGATATGCATGTTACTACACCTATGACATTTCCCACTATGAAGATGGTAACATGGACTAGTAACATATGTATGTTACTAATCTAAGTTACTCCCCACTATGACTAGCCTAACTACCAATGCTATTTTTCAGGCCGATCGCTAGTCGCCTTGGTCCCACAGATTTTTTTCTTGTTTCTGAAGCATGCTGTATAAACAGTGACAGATGGAGTATTATGAGCGGATTCAAAGAAGAGCGTATTGATGGTTGCTTCTTCAGAGCAACTTACAGTGGGAAAGGTGGGGCTTATGATTTGACTGCTCATTACTCACTATTAATGTGGCGCAATGACCGGGCTGAGTCTCCCATGCGGTTGTGCACTACCCCCTCGGTTCTTAAATATACTCCGGAGTATTTGTCTTTCTAGAGATTTCAACGAGTAACTACTCAAATATTTGTCTTTTTAGAGATTTCAAATGGACTGGCACATACGGATGTATATAGACATATTTTAGAGTGTAGATTCACTCATTTTGCTCCATATGTAGTCACTTGTTGAAATCTCTAGAAAGACGAATAGAATATTTAGGAACGGATGAAGTACACATATGAAGCAAAATGAGTGAATCTACACTCTAAAATATGCCCGTTTGAAATTTGTAAAAAGACAAATATTTAGGAACGAAGGAGTATAATTTTGTGCATGGCACATGGACCCGGATGATGAAGAGGCTTCTGGCAATGCTATCAAGCTTCCATCATTTGTTTACATAATTGACGTACTATACAAATAATTTTCCAGCGACATGAAATTGTACAATGGTGCGAGCTTTCAGCTTTTGTTTCGCGTGTCTTGCCATCGATGCTCTTTCGGAAACAATAAAAAACTAACTTCCTTGCTAATGCATGTCAATTATTAGCAGATCAAAGCTAATAATTACATCACAACTGAAGACAAAGTTGTGAGAAGGTGTTAAATTAAAATTGATCCATGCTTTCATTGGCAGCAACGTCCCCCCAGCTCTGTCTAAATCAACAAGGCATGTTGGGAAAAAAATAGTTGTCTAGAGCATGCAACATTCCGATCATTTTGTGCAGTTCCACTAAAATAGAGTTGAGCGTCCCTGTTCCAAAGATATTAAGTGTGATTACGATAATAGAGGACTGCTGATGAAACAATAAACACACAAATAGAAGCCGGTCACCTTTGCAGTCTCTCTTAAGACTAACTAGTTGGAGAAGATTAAGCTCGGAGTTGGATGAGGAGGATAGAGCAAAACCAATCTCCCTTTGTGCAGTCGCACTGAAATGTAGAGACGTTGCCCGTGTGACATTTTAGTACAACTGCACAAAACACTCTTAAGAAAAAAGTGATTTGTGCAGTTCACCAAAAGGTCGCAATAGCAACGAGGTGAAATGGATAGCCCTGTTTGCAAAAAAGAGGTAGAAAGGAAACAATTACTGGCCAATAACAGTTGATGACACATGCGACGACAAAAAAGAAGCATATTCCTTGACCTAAGGGAAGATAACAACACGGTTGTGTTTGTCTAAAACGGTGTGAGGACGAGAATGCAATATGGAAAGTACGCCGGAGGATCTACGTTTTGGGCAAAGAACTATGGAAGATCCACATGCATCGACGTGGGAAGATGGGCAGTGGAGCAAGACCGGAGGGGATACCTGGAGGTCGTCGGGATGTAACTAGGTGAGCGGCGGCGGGCGGAATCTGCGAGCAGGTGGTGTAGGCCCTGCCACGCCGGAGCTTGGTCAGAGAGAACGGCGTGTACCGCAGATCGGGACGTGCTGCCTCGGCACCGTCGAACAGAGAAACGATGGACTTCCTCCCTTTCCCCGGCGGATGGGATGCAGCCGGATCAGTGACCAACGGTGAGAGAGAGAGAGGCCACCACACTCCCTTTCCCCCGGCGGACGGGATGCGGCCGGATCAGTGACCAACGGTGAGAGAGAGAGAGGCCACCGCAGCCTTGTGTGAGATACTCTGAAGAGCGACAAACTAGGCAGGCAGGCTCCATTGTATATAGTTAGCGGACTACCTTTTTCTCCATAAAAATTGTTTCATATTCTGTGTACGTGCCATTGAGCTCTATAACTTTATTTAAAAATAACGCGGCAACGCGTCAAGTTGAACTTTGTTTCGTGCACGTGTGGTACACAACCTCCCTAGGTAAACAACCGCTACAGGCGTTCAAATTAGCACATGGGCTGCCATTTCGTAAAGGAATGAGCTCCATCGTGTACCCGCGCGGGTCTGGCTGGGCACGAAGCGTGAGTACGTGCATGGTGCACCTATTCTATTATTGTATACGTACACCACCTACGTGGGGTTGTGTGAGAGAGATACAAACCTAGAGAGATATAGTGTGTGGGTTCTTGAGAGTTTTTTTGGGGGGGGGGTAATCAAAAAATGTAACATATGCAATGTGTGTGAAATAGAGTCCTGGATATAACATATATATAGAGGGGGCGATCCATGAGAAGAGAGTGGAGGTATCATCGGCTTGAGGTGTCCATAGAATCGAAGAGAGGGATGATGTGTGTGTGTGTGTGCGCGCGCGATCGATAAAGAGTGCCATCGAATTTGTGTGTGCCCACGTCAAAGATATAGAGTGGCTGGCCTACTAGAACATGAGAGGGGACATGTGCAGTTTGTCTCTATGGCATGGATACCTACCTACAACGCTCGACTATCGGTGTGTGGTGGGGGAAGAGGGAGGCCCAATTAACTATAGAGGTACAATGGCTGGTATATGTGTGGAGGCGGAGAGAGGCCTACCTCATGTATTAAGGAGATCGATCTGCCTCATGTATTAAGGGAGATCGATCGACATCCATGCATATGTGCAGGAGAGGAATAAGGTTGGGAGAGAGACAGAGCTAGAGTGTTGGAGGGGGTGGTAGTGGAGTTGCTTCTAACAAATGGTGGGATAGGCTTGCTAGACAAACGGAGGGCACGCCCGCAATATTAATAAGAGAGGAGATGGATGCTTGTTGTCTGTGCACGTGCGTGTGAGAGACGGGTCAGGAGGCATGCACGAATGATGAGGGGGGACGATGTGGCTGTGGTAAGCAGACGTAACTACATAGGAAGATCAATCGCCATTTGTTAGAGAAAGGAGAGACATAACTTGTGAGGTACATTGGGAGATCGATCAGTATACATGCATGTGTGTGTTAGAAGCAAATGAGGCACGAGGAGAAGGATAGAGAGAGAGGGATGGATGTAGGAGGTGGTACGAGAGGCATACTATATCGAGGGGGGAGGAGTGTGCGAGTACGAGAACGATGAAAAGAGTGGTGGGAGTGAGGCATGGACGGTGACAAGAGAAGAGGGGAAGCTTGTGTTTGTGCTAGGCACACCTGGCTAGAGAGGCATATCGATCGATGTGTGCCGTAAAGAAGGAGCTGGGGGCCTACACACACCGTGGGTGAACGACCTAAAGTGAAAAGATGAATTTGCATGATGGAGCTAGAGAATGCTGAGGGAGGGTGAGAGGGATGTGGGCATGTGCATGCACAAGAGAAAGTTAGCGCTAGCTATAAAGATAAGAGGGTTGTGTGGGTGTAAAAGACAAAATAGAGATCATATATACTTCATTATAAAAAGCAAATTCGGATATTTGAAGAATTTATCATAGTGTTTTGAACCGATGCATGTGTGAATATATATAACGGTGATACACATGGTGTGGTTATGAACATGTTATACTACATTTAATATATTTTATCTCCACTCTTATAAAAAAACGGAGTTGTTGATGATGGTGTGCCTGCCATCCTGCATTATAGGCCATCCAATTTATATCTGGCGGATAGCAAGGAAACTATGATGGTTGAAGTTGGCAACAATCATGATTGTAGATTCTTATTGAAATAGAGAAACGAATTCAAATTTAGTTCGAATTGCAGCGGTAGTATAGACATTTGGAATGTACTAAAATGTTGGTATGAGTAGGTTACATGCATTATACAGCAAGCGAAATTTTTTAATCGGACATAACATGGATTCATACTCCCTCCTTCCATCTATATAGGGCGTAATGAGATTTTTAAGACCGCCTTTGACTATTGACAAGATTAATAGTACATGACATGCACAATGTGAAAATTATATCATTGAAAGAACCTTTCACAAACGAATTTAATGGCGTGCTTTGTGTAAGTTGCATGTCATATATCATTGCTCTAATATTTGGTCAAAGTTAGCATCGCAAAACACATTAGGCCCTATATAGATGGAAGGAGGGAGTAGCTTTGAATAGCATTTGTATAGTAAAACGGGGCTATCCGCCAGATGGTTGAAGTTGGCGGATAGCAAGGAAACTCTCTTTGTGTGGTGTGAATAGTTTTAGTTTTTTCGTTTTCTTTTTGGTTGAGGGAAGTGCGAATTGATTTGGTACGTACAAGTACAATATTACTACATGTTAGGTTTGTCCCTAAAATTCAACCTGCGTCTTGTTATATCCCGAAAATTCAGATATCGTGCTCTCAAAACTGGCGCCTTCACAACCCGCGCCTTGCTATCCCGAAATTACAACACACGCGAAAACTCCCTCCAGCTGCCAAATCCCGACACGCAAAATCCCCCTTCTAACCCTGAGCCGAAAGGGCCGCTAGTTCAAATCGGTGGGGGGTACTTTTGTAACACACCCTACATTTTGGACAAGCGCGTCCCTAAGTCATGCTTCACCCCCTCCCATCGCCCCCTTTTCGCCATTCAAAATCCCAGGTCGCCATAACCTCTCCACTCGAGCCGCGAAACCCCACCCTCCTCCTTCCGCCACGTCACCGCTGCCCAGCCGGAGCCTCTTCCTCGATGACGACGTCCACCGCAACAGCTCAACGTCCCTCGTTCACCTCCCCGGATGAGGATCCGTCGTCCATCTCGCCGTCCCGCCGGTTCAGTCGCCCCATCCTCCACCTCCAAGGAGCTTATCCAACGATCGCCTCATCTATCGCGACTGCTCCATACCCACAGCGCCACCTTAACCTGCTCCACCGGAACCGCAACATCCTCACTGACTCCTGGGATGAAGCCGAGGCCTACTCGGCGCCACCAAAGATGTTGTACACTCATCGCATTGCACCTTCTCCTTAACTCGACCTCCCAGCACCGACGGTGCTCCATCCCGCGCCCCCATGGAGCGGCTACCTTGAAGCCGGTGCCGCGGGCGACATCTCCATGGTGGCTCTCCCCCAGTGCGAGGCCCCTTCGGCGGCTGCGTCCATACCAGCCGGATTTGCTGCTGCTGCTGCTGATCCGGCTCTCGCTCGCTTGCTCGCACTGCTGCTGCTGCTCTGGCTCTCGCTCGCCCAGCTGCTGTTGCTGCTCTCCCCCTCGCTCGTGCTGCTGCTCTGCTCCGATTAAGCCACACTTTAGTCGACTGAATCGACTTTTGGGTCAGTCGATTTTCAAGGGTTGGGGGGCTCGCCGGAGTTAAGGAAGAACCACCCGCAGCGGGGACGGGGGCTCGCCGGAGAGGTACCCCACTATCTATCTTAGGGTTCAGGGTGGGGCGCGGGGGGCCTAGAGGGCTGGCTGGGGCGGCGGTGGCGAGTTGTTTCGGGGTGGCGAGGCGGTGTTGGGGCCGACGGTTCGGCCGGTGGTGGCTGGCGGCTCAGGGGGGTTCAGGTTGAAGATGAACTGCAGGCCATCCCTAAACTACATGTCAAGTGCCTCTCTGCTACTATTGTGTTCAGTTTCGACAGTAGCATTCAGATTCCACAGTCAATTTCAGTTTTGACAGTTAAGTTCAGAGTCAACAGATTTTACCTCATCTGTTGTAGTCAGGTGGTTTTTGGTGATGTTAATTTTACATCCATTTTACATCATCTATTGGAGATGCTATTAGAATCCCACTTGAGATTGAAGATGTCTGTCTTGTGCTGCTTCAGCCTTGACATCTTACGGCTCACCGGAGCTGCTCCAACGACAGAACGATCCATCACAATAGAGCAGTGCCCTGGACGCTGTCTACAGATTCCTCAGATCTTCCTCCACACCTCCGACAGCCACCTCTGCCTCAACTGCTTCAGCGACCAACCCAATGATGCTGAGGTCGACACGGCTACGGCAAAGAGATTGTACACTTGCTGCATCACTTATTACTATACATTCACGTCGATCCATTAGGGCTATTTTGGTTCAATGGAAAAACATAACAATAGGGAATTTTCCAATGGCACTCTACTATTCAATTATTCATGCATTTTGTTGAAAGGTATGAAGCAAAACATCCACCTGGACCTACTTTTCAAAATCCTATGCATGAAAACAAGACCAAGTGCATTAGTGCCAGAATAACATTCTAACTGTACACGCTTTCATATGGTTTCACTTTATTTTGGCCATGTTTCTTTGCATTCCTCTGCTCTTCCAATTCCTGTAAACCAAACACCCAAGTTGTCAGAAATCCCATGTTTACAAATGCTCTGTTTACCATGTGCATTTTCCTATCCTATTCTGGTGTTTTTCCTATCCCTGCGTTTTAAGAATCATGCAAGCCAAATGAGCCCTTACAGAATTACTTCAGTTACAGGTACGCGTCGAAGGGAACTTTGTGTGGTTTGTCGTGCTCCTGCCGCGACGTCATCCACCTCACCTGAGCTGCTCCATCGATAGAAGCATCCACCAAACCAGACATCACGACTCCTGACCGTCTTTCGCCGCCTCAGATCTCCTTCCCTGCCGCTGGCACCCACCGCAATGGCATCACCATCATCGACTCAGCAGATGAACCTGAGGAGTACACGGGTCCACAAGAGAGGTCACACTCTTTTGTTTCTGCTTATGTTATGCATTGCTTAAACTTACCTGCTACTTTATCGTCCTGTTCAGCTCTTGGACTCCCAAGTCAGGTCCAAATTAATGTTCAAACTTGAGTTCTAAATTAGTTGTGGGGCACATATCGAGGCAGCAATGAGTAGTATGTCTGTCTAATATCTGGTTCACTTAGGGTATGCCTATGTTGTTCATCTTGGGTGGGAAACAAATAGTAAAGCAATCATCATCTGTCTTTTTATTAATTTAAATCAATCATCAGCCTGCTATCATTATTTTTGGATCCATCCACTGGTTGTTACCATCACTCTAAATTTCTGCATGCTCTCCTTACATAATCTCACCATATTTTTTTCGTATGCATGTCAGATATTGTACACAGTCATGCTGAACATGTAGAGAAAAAGAGAAGAGTTTTGCGCGGCAATACAATGTCATGCAGACATCGCTCCATGGTGGGTTCAATGGCAAACCCTCCCCACCCCTCTCCAGATTGCAATCCAGAGGAAGATATCTGTTCTGAGGCGGATTCAGACGCCGCTGACCACTCCCATTTACCCCCAAGGTGTTTGCTCTACCTTGGCATGATGATGTTAGTCATATCATGCATATGTTGCCTTGCAGTGCCTACTTTTGACATCATATATGTAATCTGCTTAGTTTAGACATGTTCTGTAATGCCACCTGTTTAGTTTCTATATCATATATGGGAATTATGCAGTCTCATGTCTTTTAGCCAGCCATAATATATGTGAAATGTGCAATGCCATCCTGTTTAACCAGACATCATATATTTGAATGATATCTTGCCCATCCTTTTCTTCATTACATTTCCATTTGTCGACAATGTTTGTAAATTAAACTACTCTTTCTGTGAATCAGCCATTTGGGTGGGAGATGGAAAAATCTGGAGTGAAAACAAGGCCTTTAGAGCAGACAGTGCTACCTGTCGAAGCAGATCTCTTGTTGGGTCCCGATAGCTCCTCAGAGATGGATTCAGAGACAGATGACCAGTCCTATTCCCCCATTGAGGTGTATGCTCTAACTTGGCACGGTTATACTTCTCATATCATGCATACGGTGTCTTGCATTGCATAGTTTAGACATCATATACACAATATTCAACACCATGTTCTTAGTTTAGACATCATATTGAATGCCCTTTGTTTAGCATATAAATCACATATGTGAATTAAATGATGCGATCCTGATTACTTAGATAACATGTAGGTGAATTATGTCATGCGATCCTGTTTAGTTATTCATCATATCTTTGAATTATGTTATGCTATGCTATCAAGTTCAGATGGACATCATATATGTGAACTTATGTCATGCTATCCGTTTTAGTTAAACAATATACATGTCAACTATTTCATGCCCTCTTTTTTCCACACTATCTATTGCATCTGTCTCTCATACAATGTCTGTACATTCAACTATGTTTCCTGTTTATCAGCCATTTGAATTGGAGCGGGTGATGCCAGTATCTAGCGGACTAAAAACATGGTCTTCAAATAAAACAGTGCTACCTCTTGGTGGAGATAGCACCCCAGTTGTACATGCACAAGAACCATCCCTACCACACATAACCCAAACTCTCGCAGATTGTACCCCTACTGTGATGGACAGAGAACCAGCTTCACCCAATCTAACCCCAACCCCAGCCGATAGTAACCCAGTTCCTGTTGACACAACACCATCTCCACCACAGAGCTCCCAAACAAGAGCAGTTAGTAAGGCAGCTCCAGTGCCCAAAGGGCCAGTACTATCATGGCGAACCCCAACTCCACCAATTAGTACGCCTATTCCTATGGAGGAAGCACAATCAGCTAGTCGTAGTCTAGCATCTATCGCATTTGATGTTGTTAAATCGTATGTGCGTATCTTCCCATCTTGGAAATATTATACTGAAGATGAAGGAAAATGCCAGTTGCAGGTGTTTGTCCAGGAGTTATGTGTAAGTTATGTTATTCATGGCAGTTACTTTGCTTCGTCCCATACATCCTACCTCAATGATGGTTATAATACAACAAATTTTCCCATTTTTCTCTATAGAGAAGGACCGATTTGGAAACTAAGGATGAGGTAACCTGTGCTAATACCTCTGCTATCTTCAAGAATGCTTGGTGGTAGTATCGGAATTACCTGAAGAAAACGTACTTCACCGACAAAGAAACTCATCAAATTCCCTTACGTTCTCCTGAGACACATTTACTGGACGATGATTGGGAACGCCTTGTTCTGTACTGGTCCCGAACCAAGAATGTGGTAAGGTCTATGAGCTCATTTTCTATTTTTAAGTATTATTGTTGGAGAACTTAATCGCAACATCAGCGCGTCTGGCGGCTCTCCCAGTGGACGGTGATGATCCAACAACGGCGGAGACCCGGAGAATCAGGGAACTTGTCCAGACGGCCCTGGCTCAGCAAGAGACCTATTCTTATAGCCAGGATAGGATTCATTCAACTCCTCTGCCTTGATTAGCACCGCCTCGTCAGAACCGGAGTCCGAGTTACAGCAGGCACATGGAATCTGAAGCTTTGTCAAGCAACACCCAACACCGTGACCAACATGGTGGCTATAACCCAGTGCAAGACCAAGTACGTCAGGAGAACGAACGGGCGGCTCAGCTGGCGGCTCAACTGGCGGCGTGTTAGAATATTCCAGAGTATCCAATGACTTCTATTGAGATGGGAGTAGCCACCAGAACCGGTGGTGTTCCTTGTTTGATACCGGCTTTGCGCAACGTGCACCTGCCCAAGGACTTCAAGGGACCTCGAAAGGTGCCGAATTACACGGCCGATTTACAGCCTGGAGCATGGATTGAGAGTTATGAGATGGCCATGGAGCTATTGGAGGTCAGTGACGCGGCAATGGCTAAATACTTCACCATGATGTTAGATGGAATGGCCTGTCTTGGTTAAAAAGTTTACCACCCAATTCCATTGGTTCGTGGGAGGAGTTAAAAGCCTGTTTCATCCAGAACTTCAAAGACACCTGTAAGCAATCTATGTGAATCGTGGACTTGACGAATTGTAAGCAGGGGGAGGGCGAATCCACCACCCATTGGGTACGCCGGGTCAAGGAGATAATTCATTCATCTGATAAGATGGATGCCGGCTCTGCAGTCCTCATGTTGGAGAAAAATTGTAGCTTTGAGCCGCTGAGGCAGAAACTAGGGCACCTTAAACATGACTGCAGGGATATGGGCATGCTAATGGCGGCTTTAGTCAAATACACCGATTCTGATAGTACCAAGGATCCCGCGTCTGACAATGAGAAGACAGGGAAGGGAAAAAGGAATGGCAACGGAAAGGGTCAACAGCACAACCCGGTGAATCAAAGTAGCAATAAGCGTAAGGCGGACGGCAACCCGGTGAATCAAAGCAGCAATAAGCGTAAGGCGGACGGCAACTTGGAGCTGGTAGCCAACGCTAATACACAGGGCAACAATCAGAGACGTAAGGGTAAGTGGCCTCGATCCGGCAGGTCAGGCCCATCTCTTGAGCAGCTACTCAATGAGCCCTGCCCGAAACATGGCACTCGGGAGCACCCCGCTACACACCTGTGGAAAGATTGCGCGATCATGAAGGCGTTTAAAAATTCCAATACCTTTGATGGTAGTCATGGATCTGGCGGCGGTTCAGGGGCTGGCGGCTTTCATGGCCCGGGCCGCGGTTCAAATTCCGGTTTTCAGGGACAGCCGGGTGGAAATAATCAGCAGCAATCTGGTCAGGGAGGACAACAACAGCAGCAGTCGGGTTATCAGAGCCATCCGAAACAGTTGAGTGGTGGGCAGTACCATGTGTTTACCACTAGCTTATGCAAACGTGACCAGAAGGTTCTTAAGAGGGCCGTAAATTCGGTTGAGCCGGCAATTCCTCGTTATTTGAGATGGTCAGAGCAACCCATCATATGGAGCAGAGAGGATCACCCGCCACGAGTCGATAATCCGGGTCAGTTAGCCTTGGTGGTGGCACCCCAGGTTGGTGGATATAAATTCACTAAGGTACTCATGGACGGAGGTAGCAGCATCAATATCCTTTATTATGATACTTTCCAGCACATGGGGTGGACTGAGAAGAATCTGAGAACATCCAACACTGTTTTCCATGGGGTGGTTCCAGGCAAGTCGGCTTACCCAGTTGGCAAGATATAATTGGAGGTGGCCTTTGGAGATGAGTATGATTCCAGGGCTAAGAAATTGACGTTTGAAGTGGTCAAAATCAGGAGTCCGTATCACGCTTTGTTTGGGCGACCGGCTTATGCTAAGTTCATGGCATGGCCGTGTTACGTTTACTTACAGCTCAAGATGCCGGGTTACAAGGGCACCATCACTGTGCATGGGAGTCGAAAGGTGGCCTTGGAATGTGAAGAAGGCGACGCGACTTACGCTGAGACTGCCTGTGTCGCGGAGGAGCTTAAATTTTATCAAGACAATGTTGACCCGGCGGATATGACCTCCCTCAAAAAACCAACTACTGAGCATGACCCGGCGTTGAAGTTTAAATCGGCCACTGAGACAAAGCTTGTTGACTTTACCCCAGGAGATGCCTCTAAGCAGTTCAGTATCAGTGCCAATTTGGATCCCAAATAGGAAAGCGCGCTCATCGAGTTCATCCGTGAGAACCGGGACATCTTTGCATGGAAACCTTCTTACATGCCGGGTGTACCGAGGGAACTCACTGAGCACACTCTCAATATTGATCCAAAGTATAAGCCGGTCAGGCACTTTCTCCGACGGTTCAACAAAGAGAGACGAAAAGCTATTGGGGAGGAGGTCGCTCGGCTCTTGGCGGCCGGGTTTATTGTTGAAGTTTTTCACCCGGAGTGGTTGGCTAACCCGGTGTTAGTGCTCAAGAAGAACGACACTTGGCGGATGTGTGTGGATTACACGGACTTAAACAAGGCTTGTCCAACTGATCCCTTTGCTCTCCCCCGTATTGATCAAATCATTGATGCTACGGCGGGTTGTGAACATTTGAGCTTCTTGGATGCTTACTCTGGTTATCATCGGATCAAGATGGCAGTTAAGGACCAGGAGAAGACAGCTTTCATCACTCCGTTTGAGGCCTTCTGTTATGTATCTATGCCGTTTGGACTCAAGAGTGCCCAGGCGACTTATCAGCGATGTGTACAGAACTGTTTGCACGATCAAATTGGGCGTAATGTTCATGCTTATGTGGATGACATCATGGTGAAATCCAGAGAAAAGGAAACCTTGATATCTGACTTGAGAGAGACCTTTGACAATCTCCGGGTTTACAAGATGATGCTTAACCCGGCCAAGTGTGTGTTTGGTGTACCTGCGGGCAAGCTCTTAGGCTTTCTGGTATAAAACAGAGGCATTGAAGCTAATCCGGAGAAAATCATGGCGATTACCTCTCTGGCTAAGCCGACGTGTATCAATGATGTTCAGCACCTGGCGGGTCGTGTTGCCGCTTTAAGCCGGTTCATAAGTCGGTTAGGGGAGAAGGCCCTACCGCTATATCAGATGATGAAGAAAACAGACACCTTCGTCTGGAGTGACGCTGCTAACACTGCCTTTGAAGATTTGAAGAGACAGTTGTCTGTGCCACCACTTCTTGCAGCTCCCATTGACAGAGAGCCGTTGCTGTTGTACATGGCTGCTAATTCATGAGCGGTCAGTGTTGCCATCGTGGTGGAGCGTAAGGAAGCTGGTAAGGAGCATCCGGTTCAACGACCGGTTTATTATATCAGTGAGGTGCTCATTGAGTCTAAGCAAAGGTATCCACATTGGCAAAAACTTGTTTATGGTGTGTTCATGGCAAACCGGAAGCTGAAGCAGTACTTCCAAAGTCATCCTATAACGGTGGTAAGTTTAGCCCCTCTGGGAGACATCATTCAAAACAGGGAGGCCACAGGGTGGATCGCTAAGTGGGCTATTGAGCTTGGACCCTATGGTTTGAAGTATATGCCCCGTACTGCTATCAAATCTCAAGCCTTGGTCGATTTTATCAACGATTGGATAGAGTTGCAGGCACCTGAGGAGAAGCCGGATAATACGTATTGGACTATTCACTTTGATGGGTCTAGGCAGTTAGAAGACTCAGGGGCTGGCGTTGTTTTAACTTCCCCTCGAGGTGACAAATTTCGCTATATGCTCTGGCTCATGTTTCCTTGTACTAACAATGCAGCTGAATACGAGGCCTTGCTCCATGGTCTCCGGATGGCCAAGGAGATGAATTTGAGCCGGGTAAGGTGTTTGGGCAACTCAGATCTCGTGGCTCAACAGGTCTCAGGCAAGTGGGATTCTAAAGATCCCCTTATGGCGGCTTACCGTCGGGAAGTAGATGCTGTGGCTGGACATTTCAAGGGTTATCAAGTGGAGCACATTGATCGAAGGAAGAATGAGGCGGCTGATGCTTTAAGCCGGCTGGGATCTCAACGTAAGCCAGTGCCACCTAACACCTTTCTTGATGTTTTGCATAACCCTTCTGTCAAGGTGCCTACCAAGGAAGAACTAGCGGTGCCAGACCCGGAGGCACAACTGGTGGCGGCTCTTCATGTCATCCCGGATTGGACCGTGCCATATTTGGCCTATATGACCCGGGGAGAGTTACCAGAGGATGAAACTTTGGCAAGACAAATTGTCAGACAATCCAAATCCATGACGATTGTTAATGGCGAGTTGCATCATTGCAGTGTGACAGGGGCGTTTCAACGTTGTGTGTCACCCGGAGAGGGACAAGAGATACTTCGTGAGATTCATGAAGGAGATTGTGGTCATGATGCCGGCTCAAAATCTCTTGTGGCCAAGGCTTTCCGTCATGGTTTCTACTGGCTCACGGCTCATGCTGATGCGGAGGATCTGGTCAGTAAATGTGACGGTTGTCAGAAGTTCTCACGACGTACTCATGTGCCGGCTCAGGAATTGAGGATGATCCCGATTACCTGGCCGTTCGCAGTCTGGGGGCTTGACATGGTTGGACCTTTCAAAAGGTCTAAGGATAAAAAGACACATCTCCTAGTGGCAATGGATAAGTTTACAAAGTGGGTTGAGGCAGAGCCAGTCAGTAAGTGTGATGCGGCCATAGCGGTTCAATTCATGAAAAAGGTGATCTTTCGCTTTGGTTTCCCACACAACATTATAACTGATAATGGTACTAACCTTTCCAAGGGAGCCATGGAAGAGTTTTGTCAGCAAGAACATATCCGGCTTGATGTTTCGGCCATTGCTCATCCTCAATCCAATGGTCAAGCAGAAAGAGCTAATCAAGAGATACTGAAGGGTATTAAACCCTGGCTCTTAGTCCCCTTAAAACGGACACCGGGTTGCTGGGTGGAGGAGTTACCCTCTGTACTATGGAGCATCAACACTACGCCTAACAGATCTACGGGTTATACACCTTTTTTCATGGTCTATGGAGCAGAGGCAGTTCTACCAAGTGACATCCGACACGACTCACCCCGTGTGGCGGCTTATGTTGAGGCGGACAATGAAAAGGCTCGTCAGGAGGCACTGGACTTGTTGGATGAGGAGCGAGACTTGGCAATGGCCCGCTCGGCGATTTATCAGCAAGACCTGCGCCGTTATCACAGCCGCCGGGTCAAGAGCAGAACCTTTCAGGAAGGTGATTTGGTGCTCCGGCTAATCCAGGGTCAATCTGACATGCACAAGCTATCTCCGCCTTGGGAAGGACCCTTTGTGGTCAGCAAGAATCTGAACAATGGGTCATACTACCTCATTGATATTCGAGAGCACAAGGACTCACGTAAGTCGGAGGAGGAGACCTACCGGCCCTGGAATATAGCTCATCTTCGGCCTTACTGTACTTGAGCCACCGGCTCTTAGGATGTATATACTTTTGACGATGTACATATTAGATAAAGCAATAAAGCAGGACTTCTGTCTTTTTTTCCATAAAGAATGTTTTTATGTCTTCTTTATCAGGTGGTGGACACTACCAACAGGGAGCGGATCATATCTAAATCCGGCTTTCCCTTTGGTCCGGCTTATGATCATATCTGAATCTAGCCATGATTACTTGGGGGCTTCCTGTTCAAACATAGGTCGTATTCGAACCAAAGAGAACATAGCTATCGATACCCACTTGATCGGCATACTGCCACACCCACTTGGGGGCTTCTTGATCATATTTGAATCATAGCTTAACCCCTTTGGGTCTGACGTGGGTCGTATACGAATCAGCGTCATTAAACAAATCTTATGGTCACTTGGGGGCTTCCTGTTCAAACATAGGTCGTATTCGAACCAAAGAGAACATAGCTATCGATACCCATTTGATTGGCATCGCCAAGCCACTGGGGGCTATATGATCGTATCCGAATCTTAGCTTAACCCCTTTGGAATGGTTTTCTGATCGTATTCGAATCAGAAGCCTATAAATTATTTTGACTATCCTGAGACCTTGGGAAAACATTAAGAGATGTTTTTTGTCTTTCCGGTTTAATATTGGTCACACCAGGTTGTTAAGGTGAGCATCAAGTCAGCAGGAAAGATTATCAAAGGATCGCAGGTATGCTTATGCTTAGCAAAGTATAGTCATAAACCGGCCTGTGTAGGGTGCCTTTGGTTCGTGTTCCGGGTTACAAATACTTTATGTGATCCCCGGTGTGATAAACTGCCAAGGGAGCTTTTGTTTGTTTCATGTGCAGGATAAGACAAGCAAATTTAACATCAGGGAGACAAACGATCAACATAAGCTGGAAATATATAACAATGGCGGCTTATGAAAGTATTAAGTGCCATAAACATGCGCAAAGGCATGACAAAGGTTGAGAGGTTTTTCCTATCCTATTACAAGACTCGCTGAGCCTGAATAAGTGAAGCATTGTTTTTTGCAAAACACCTGGCGATTCACTCCTTCGGCGGGCTTGAAGTCTCCGGGTTATCCTTCTCCGCTTCTTTGTTGGCTGTTTTGTCCTGGAAAGTTGACGAGGCCCAGTCAATGCCGCTCAAAGCTTCAAATTCAGCTTCATCATCTATTAAACCGGCTGGGTCCACTTCAGGGGCAAAAGTATGCTTACGAGTAGGAGGGATCAGGCTGACGTCATCATATGGAATGTTTGGGATTCTCCGGTTCTCACTGTCATAGCCCAGAGAGTACTTAGTGAGATCAGTATCGTTCCCAATGAGGGTCGCCACAGGACGTATGACTTTGACACAGGCGATAAAGTCATGATCATCAAATACAATGTCGTCCTCCTTCCGACTGGGGTATCCAAGAGCAAGGTCGGCCGGGTCTAGCTCTAGAAGCCATGCTTTTGCCCGGCTCAGTGCGGCTACGGCTCCGGCTCTTGCAGATGACAACCTTAAATCCTAAATTCGCTAAGGTAGCACAGCGAGATGCTTCAGCACGTCCTGTAAGAGGTGAGGAGGGGTGTTTGATAAGGCTACAATGGCTAAGGCACGTTGTGACCCGGAGTACAGCTGTTCCACTAAGGTGTAAACTGCTTTAAGCTTGATCAACATGTTTTGCTTAAGGTTGGTACTCCTGGGGCCTGTTTGTGCACAAGCATAACAGTAAGCCGGAAGTAATTATTACAATAGTCATTGTAAGGTTACAACATTTGAGGTTTTGCACAGTAACTTACCGAAGATGGCTGGGACTATTTGAGATATTTGCCGTTTTAAGACGGACAGCTCGGTTGTTGCCTCTGCAAGAGATGCTTCTGCTGTCTCGGCCCGAGTCACCAGTGAAGCCTTCTCATCAGCCCAAACTTTCTTTTTCGACTCAAAATTTTTCTTCAACTTCTCATTTTCAGAGACACTGAATTCAAATTTGGAGTTGGCCTTCTGAGTTTCAAGTTCTTGAGTTTCCAGACGACTCTTCAGGACAGCAAGCTCCGATTCAAACTGACTTATGGTGGCCTACATTGACACCAGGTTATGGTAAGGATTATAGTAAGGTAACATTCAAGTCCCAAGCACTTTACAAGTAAAGATACTTGGCACTTGGGGGATAATGTATGCTGAAGAATTCTAAACTTATCATACCGGGTCAAACATATTAAGTCTCAAGCACTTTACAAGTAAAGATACTTGACACTTGGGGGCTAATGTGTATTGCAAATTTAAAACTATTATGTTATAACCGGGTTAAATATATTTTCTTTGAACCGGCTAAACTAACAAGTAAAGCAGATTTCTAAGTCTACATCATATTTATTCATAAGCAGTAGACTTGGGGGCTGGTACAGTATGTAAGATTCAGGTAAGAATTATAAGCTATACCTCAGATTTATGTTGTATTTGTTTTACCATGTCAATTTCCAGGTCACGGATATTATGCACTTGATTTAGATAGCCCGAGACTATATCACCAATGCTTAAGTGAGTATAATCAGTAATGTCCTGCTTGGCTTTGCGGCGTTCGGCAAGTTCTTCCTTGGAAGTACATTTGGCAAGGACGGTAGGCCGCCCTGGTTCAACAAACTGAGACCTCACAATCTCAACTTCTGGTTCATTTGTCTTGACCAGGCTAGGAGTCTCCGGGTCATTTGTGTTGAGAGTATCTTCGGCGGATGGATCAGAAGTTGGCACTGGAATATCAGAAGACGGGTCAGGCGACGGCTGATGGGTAGAGCTGTCTGGAGTAGACGCGTTAGTCTCCGGTTCAATTACAATCGGGTCTTGGGATGGCTTATTCTTCTTCGCCCTCTTGCTGGGTTTCACTTGCATGCTGTTAACAAAGGCAGAAGGATGAATACGCAAGCATGGGTAAAGTAAAGTTCAAGGTACATAAGGTTACATTACCCGGGAGCAGTTTTGAAAGCCGGCATGTTTGACTGCATGGATTCACCGGAAGAAGGAGAGGTATCCTGATAATTGGAGTCAGACGAATTGAGAGGATGACGAATTAAGCCTGCTAAAGGTAAAACAGAACGTAAATCGGAGATAACCTCAGTCTGACGCTTCCTGGTTACGTCAGGTAAGCCGGATGAGAGTTCCGCATCCTTGTTGTTCCGGGTCTGCCTACGGTTCTCAAGCTGTTGTTGCTTCAAAAGAAATTGAGGATCTTGATAAGCAAGAGCATGTGAAAATCTTACTTTTCAGGTCACCCTTCGGATCTTTTGCTTTGGCAAAGGCTCTGAGTCGGAGGAGATTATAGTTACCTCTTCATTGGCTGCTTGACTATTCCCCGTATCCTCCTGAAGGGATAGAATGTCAGATAGGCAATAACAAGGGGATTAAATTTTTTAAAAGATTACCTCTTCATCATCCGAAGAACTATCATCCAATTTGAGTAAGTCGGAGGCGCTGGGTCTCTTCTTCTTTGAGGTTCCCATCTTGGCGGCTTTCCTTTCGGCTTTCTTGGTTGCCCTGGCTTGTTTTGCAGCCTCATGGTCACATTTGATCTTCCAGAAGTTATCATCGGCCTATGGAAAGGATAAGGAATTATGAGTACCAAAAAAGGTATAATATAGCAAAGAGTATTTATTAAGATTGATAACTTACTGCAGGGGCCGGGTTCTTCTTGCAAAAGGGAAGTAAGCCGAAGGTGTTACTTGTCACAATGCCCTCCTTCAGCAGTGACTGGGTCGTAGCATCCACCACATCATCTGGTAAGTCATCAGGACTATGGCGCAACGGGTCATCCTTTTCGCCTGTATAGGTACACATTAAGCCAGAACGGCGGCTTAATGGAAGTATTCGCCAAGTGACCCAGACTCGGACCAGATCGATGCCGTTTAAACCGTTTCCCAAGAGAGCTTTGATCTTCTTGATGGTGGGATTGAGAGGCATACGTTCAACGGCCGTCAGTTTGTCTGGTAGCGGATGGTTGGACTCAAGGCGCAGGGCGCGAAAGCCGGGCAGAGGCTTCTCATCGGCCGGAGAAGTGTCCTGACAGTAGAACCACGTTCGGTTCCAAGATTTTAGGTGACTCGGTGTCACATCCCTAGTTCTGGTATGCTCGAGGCTAGCTAGTCATGTGTGCATCATGTTTAAATTCCATTTAAATTTGAAATGAGGATTTGTGAAACCCTCCGAATCATTTCTGGAAATGACCCAAATAAAAAGTGCTCCAAAAGGGTCCAAGAAAATGCTCATTTTGCTCTCTGAAAATATTGGACAGAGATAAAAATCAAACCAATATTTTTAAGAGCTCATAAGTATTTATTTTGGGCATTTGGAATTAATGCATAATTTTTGGGCATATATTTGTTATAGGCTAGCTAGTCATGTGTGCATCATGTTTAAATTCCATTTAAATTTGAAATGAGGATTTGTGAAACCCTCCAAATCATTTCTGGAAATGACGCAAATAAAAAGTGCTCCAAAAGGGTCCAAGAAAATGCTCATTTTGCTCTTTGAAAATATTGGACAGAGATAAAAATCAAACCAATATTTTTAAGAGCTCATAAGTATTTATTTTGGGCATTTGGAATTAATGCATAATTATTTGCATTGGGTATATATTTGTTATATATATAATATATGCCCAAAAATTATGCCATTTGTTGAGGAGCTCTGGAATAATATCACTATTCCTACAAAAATTGGCATAAGGAAATAAAATGATTTAGTATTTTTATTAAATCAAAACAAATGTCAGAAATAGAAAACAAAAACAGAAACAAAATGGGAAAAACTTACCTGGCGCTTACCTCCCTGTGTAGCCGGGCACTGTGCAGCCCAGCGACCCAACAAGCCGGCCCAGCCAACTGGCACTGCCAGTCGTCATCTCCATCGCGCTAGGAGGACGCCGAGCACGCGCTCACCACACGCGGCCACGCGCCCGGCCACCTCCTGCCTCCCTGCTTGCTCCGCGACTCCCTGCAGCGTCGCCACGCAACCCCCCGGCTCCCCTCACTCTTAGCCATACTCATCCCCTCCCATTTCTCTCTCTCGCGAGCACCACCGAACGAGCCGTCGCCGCCGCTCGCTGTTGCCGCGCCCACCGCCACGGCCTTGCCTCTCCGACGAGTCCACGAGCATCTCCGCGACTCCCTCGTCCTCTCCACCGAGTCATGCGCCGCCGGACGCTCTGTATCGCCGCCACCAACGTCGTCTTCGCCTCTGGCCGCCCGAGATCGCCGATGACATTCCGGCCACACCAGTGCTTCCCCGAGCTCGCGCACGACGCCATAGAGACCACCGTGAGTTCTCCTCCGCTTCCCCTCCTTCCCCGCGCTCGATTTCGTGCCGTAGCCACGCTAGCCGCCGGACCCGAGCGGTCGTGCCGCCGTGGTACCTCCCCGTCATGGCCAGAGCCACCGCAGCCCGCGCCTGCACCTGCCACCGCGCTCAACAGCCTCCCATAAGGCCAACGCCGCGGCCCGCAGCTCCTTCCGTGCCCCGCAGCACCCGCGCGCACTTGGCCGAGCTCCGGCCGCCTCCCCGAGCTCCACTCCGGTGAGCTCCGGCGCCCCCGCAGCCTCCGACCTGCTCCCCTGGACGCGGATGATGACGGGCTACGCCCCGGTGGTCTCCACGCGTCCAACCGCCGCTCGTAGCGCAAGTCCGGCGAGTCGCCGCCGCGTTGTTGGTCGCCGCTGGCCAAAACTCCGGTGGGCTAACGTGGTTGCTTAGTTAGGTGCTAATCATCACTCAATTAACCCCCAGACACTGACACTGGGCCCCAGCGCCACTAATCCTTTTTAGTTAGGTTTGTAGTTAGGATTAATTAACTCTGTTAATTAACCATGACATTGACGTGTGGACCCCACACGTCAGGTTTGACCTGGTCAGCCACGGTTGACTCGCTGACGTCATGCCTCTGTAATGCTGACGCAGTTATTCTTTTTCTGGATTTAAAATAAATTAGGAAATTCCAAGAAATGATATAAACTTCAAAAATCATAGAAATTCAACCGTAGCTCAGATTGAAATAATTTATATATGAAAAATTATCACAAAAATGCAATCTATCCATCTGTACCAGTTTCATGCATGACAAACTAACATAAACCTGCTGTATAGGTGAAAACATATAAATGGCATTTATAAGGACTTAACTTGGAGTTGCATTTGAATTCTTGATTCAAATGGACTTCAACCAAATGGAAGCTAGCTGCATTAGCTCAAAGAACATCACGTATTCATGCCGTTTTCATGCATCATATTGTTGCATATGCTTGTGTATTTATTGTTGGCACCGTTCCTTCTCGATAGGTCCTGCTCCGGAGACCGTTCCAGAGTACCTGTCTGAGGAGCAGTGCCTTCCTTGTTGATCTACCAGGCAAGCAAACCCCCTTGTTCATTCCAATACAATCCTACTCTCTCGCTCCTGCTCTCAGTTATTGCATTAGGACAACAACGATTCAATTGCTATTTTGTGCTGCGGTAGTTGAACCCATTCCTCTGCATGACCTGTCATTGCCACAGTAAATAGTTGAAACCCACTAGCATGTGTAGGAGTTGATTGAAGCCATTGTTGTGTTCCTACCATGCTATGCCTGCTATTGCTTAGAGTGTGTCAGGTCTGATTCATTGGGAATGAATTGGAGTGCCGTGCACTATGTTCTGATGCTGAGTGTGAAGTGTGTGAACATGATTTGGTAAAGGTAGTGGTGAGAGGCCATGTAGGAGTACATGGTGGGTTGTCTCACTGAAACCGTCCTTAAGCACTGAGTTCTATGTATGTTGTCCAATGACTCGATACTACCACACATTGGGATCGCTTAATGCCCTCTCGACTTATTAACCCACTTGATCTCTGTCCAGGAGTCGCAACTAGTTTCTGGTGTTTGTAGGTAGTGCTATTTTTCTACCAAGTGGCACCCGGCAGGGTGGGCTTGGGACAGACTAGGCACACGTGGCCTGGTGTACCGAGTGGCACCCGGATGGTGGGCTCGGGAACCCTGCACACATCGTTTGGGGCCGTGAGCGACACCCCGGCCGGATCTCCTTGCGGATGGAACCCGAATAGGCGATAAACCTGGGCTAGAGTCTTGTGTGGTTAGTCAGGTCGTGGCCGACACCCTCGCCAGGCTTCCGCTTGAAGGTTGCCGAGATACATGACGTGTACATGGCGGTAAGTGGCGAGAGCGTGTGTGAAGAAGTACACCCCTGCAGGGTTAACATGATCTATTCGAATAGCCGGGTCCGCGGTTATGGACTTCTTGGATGCTTACATGGTACATAGACAACTTGAAGTGGATACTCTAAAATGCTCAAGACAAGTGTGAGTGCTATGGATGGCCTTCTCGTAGGGAGACGGGGATGAATCCATAGTAGTGTATTGTGTGGTGATTAGTGGACTCGTGTGCGCCATGTCACCTCAAGAGTTTCTCGTAGTCGTAGAACAGGATAGCCACTAGAGTCAAAGCTGGCTTGCTGCAACTAAACCCCACATTACCCTCTTGATACAAATGCATGTATGATAGGATCTGATGTAAGTCTTGCTGAGTACCTTTGTACTCATGTTGCTTTATTTATGTTTTTGCAGCGGAGACTTCGGTCTTACTAGTGTTCTCGTGGACTTCGACAAGTAGCTTGTACCTCAGCTACGATCTTGATCGGATGTTGTAGATAGTCAGGCTCTTCAGCCTTTTTCATTTGTAGATGTCTGTACTCAGACATGTAATGCTTCCGCTTGTTGCTTGTATGCTCTGAATGTTGGGTCATGTGACCCCTGTTTGTAATAAATGCTATGATGGCTCTTCTGAGCCTTATCTATATGAGTTGTTGAGTTATGTTGTGATGCCATGTTGTACAACACATACTTGCATGTTATGCGTACGTGTAATGTGTATTGCTATGTGTGGGATCTGACTATCTAGTTGTTTATCCTTAGTAGCCTCTCTTACCGGGAAATGTCTCCTAGTGCTTCCACTGAGCCCTGGTAGCTTGCTACTGCTCCGGAACACTTAGGCTGGCCGGCATGTGTCCTTCTTCGTTCCTGTGTCTGTCCCTTCGGGGAAATGTCACGCGGTGTCTACCGGAGTCCTGTTAGCCTGCTACAGCCCGGTTTACCGGAGTCCTGCTAGCCCAGCTGCTACAGCCGGATTCACTCGCTGATGACCGACACGTTCGATGCTGGGTCATGTATGCCTGTCCCTGTAAGTTAGTGCCACTTTGGGTTCACGACTAGCCATGTCAGCCCGGGTTCTTTGTCATATGGATGCTAGCGACACTATCATATACGTGTGCCAAAAGGCGCAAACGGTCCCGGGCATGGTAAGGCGACACCCGTGGGAATACTGTGCGTGAGGCCGCAAAGTGATATGAGGTGTTACATGCTAGATCGGTGTGGCATAGAATCAGGGTCCTGACAGCTTTGGTATCAGAGCCTGACTGCCTATAGGATTACGAAGCCAAACTGGTCGAAGTTGAGTCTAGAAATTCTCTAGTTATGTAAGGGAATTGATTGTGGGAAGGAACGCAAGGCTCTTTTTACTCCTTTACCTCATGGCCTTCTGATCTGAGTCATCCTATCTTTCCTACGGGGTTAAGGAACTAGGCTTCTCTTCCGTCTATCAGGATCACGTGTTACTACTTCGTAGTCCCATAGGATTGGTTGATTAGAGTCATACCCCAGTTTTCGAGTACTTCCGGTGTAGCTTGTTTAGTACTATCCCAAAACCCTAGGTGGTGATGTTGAGTTGTTGTACTACCCCATTTTGGCAGGATGTCTCATTCTGAGCATTTTACTACCGTTATGCTGCCAGAATTGCCTTAGGAGTTCGAGAGTTACTAATTCCCTTGTCTTACATTCAACAACCTATAGTTGATGCTGATTCCGTCCTTGGTTTCATTTCTCAGGATGTCATCAGTTAAGCGAAGTTCTGTTGCTCGTAGCTAGAACCACAGAGATGGTAGAGATGAGGATCCTCCCGACCAGCCTTCCTTGGCAGAGTTCATGTTAGAGATGGAGAGAAACAAGCGTGAGTCTAACCGCTTGTTGACACGTATCGAGGAGAACACCGCACATCAGTTCAAAGGGTCTGCAACCATTCATGACTTCATTCACTTGCACCCACCTACCTTTCATCACTCCATTGAGCCACTCGATGCAGATGACTGGCTCCGTAGCATCACTCATAAGCTGCATTCTGCGAACGTAGTTGAAGATGACAAGGTCACCTATGCCACATACCACCTGGAAGGTCCTACTAGTCTTTGGTGGCAGAACTACGAGGCTATGCTTCCAGCTGGCCAGATTCCTACCTGGAGGGATTTCACCGAGGCTTTTCGCGAGCATCACATTCCTGAGGCCCTCATCGATTGCAAGAGAGAAGAGTTCTGTAGTCTCACCCAGAGTAAGATGGTTGTTGATGCCTACAGTAGAGAGTTTGAGAACCTCTCCCGCTATGCCACAGAAGAGGTGTCCACGGACGCCAAGATGCAGGCTAGGTTCCGGAAGGGTCTCAACCCCAAGTTGCGTCGTGATCTCCACCTGCATCATTGTGATACATTCCAGGCTCTTGTGAACAAGGCCATTAATGCAGAGACAACACAACTCACTTACGAGGAGTCTCGTAAGCACACCCGTGATTTGGGATCTTCCTCCGGTTCTAGTTCCCAGAAGCGCCGGATTTGGGTTCCAAACTCCGCTCTTCCTTCTGGATATACACCAAGACCATCTTATGTGGTGCCTTCCCCAGCTCAGTCGTATGTTCCACTCAGGCCTACTGGTAGAGCGCTTGTTAGTGCAGGTCCATGTCCAACTTCAGGGACTTGCTTCACATGCGGGAAGCCAGGACACTATGCACATGACTGCTCTCAGACTAGTTATGCTCCACCCCAGCCTGAGGAGATTGTTGAATGTGTTAAGCCATCAAGCAAGACGATTAGTGCCAAGCCAGCTCGCACTAAACATGGACGTGTGCATCACGTCTCAGCTAAAGACGCTCATGATGATCCGGATGTCGTTCTTGGTACACTCCTTGTCAACTGTCACCCATCATCGGTTCTATTCGATACTGGAGCATCTCACTCCTTCATTTCTGAAGGCTATGCTCGCTTGCACGACATGTCATTTTGTGATATGCCAACTCCGCTTGAAATCCAAACCCCAGGGTCTAGATGGCAGACCACCAGAATCAGCTATGGTAATGAAAACCTTGTTGATAGACTTGTATTTCTTGCATCACTTGTAGCCCTCAAGTCCTTAGATATTAACATCATCTTGGGTATGGATTGGATGACAGCTCATCATGCCAAGATTGATTGTTACACCAGGTCTGTTCAGCTTACACACCCATCTGGCAAGATAGTCACTGTCTCCACTAGAGTTGCAAAGCGTCAGCTCTATTCTCTTAATGCCAGCCCTCTTCCAGACCTTGAAGATATCCCGGTAGTCCGTGACTTTTCGGATGTCTTTCCAGAGGAACTGCCAGGTGTTCCACCTGACAGGGATGTAGAGTTTGTCATAGATCTTATCCTAGGTACCACTCCAATCTCTAGGAGACCTTACAAAATGGCACCCTTAGAACTAGCTGAGCTTAAGAAACAACTTGATGAGTCCTTGCAAAAGGGTTTCATCCGTCCTAGTTCTTCTCCTTGGGCTTGCCCCGTCCTCTTCGTCAAGAAGAAGGATGGTACGGACCGGATGGTTGTAGATTATCGTCCCGTTAATTTGGTCACGATAAAGAACAAATATCCGCTCCCCAGGATCAACGACCTATATGATCAGCTCGCTGGATCCTCAGTCTTTTCCAAGATGGATTTGAGGTTAGGCTACCACCAAATCAAGATCAGAAATGGGGACATTCCTAAGACGGCTTTTGTCACTCGTTATGGCAGTACGAGTACACCGTCATGTCTTTCGGTCTAACCAACGCTCCAGCTACATTCTCCCGCTTGATGAACTCGATCTTCATGGAGTACTTAGATAAATTCGTCGTGGTTTATCTCGATGATATTCTTATTTACTCGAAGAACGAGGAAGAGCATGCCGAACATCTTAGACTTGTGTTAGAAAAACTCAGAGAGCACCGCCTTTATGCCAAGTTCTCCAAGTGTGAATTTTGGTTGCCAGAAGTGACCTACCTAGGCCACGTAATCTCTGGTAAGGGCATTGCTGTCAATCCCGAGAGAGTTAAGGCCGTTCTCGATTGGACTCCACCTGAAACCGTTAAACAAGTTAGGAGTTTCCTTGGTCTAGCCAGCTATTGTCGCCGCTTTGTTGAAAACTTCTCCAAAGTAGCCAAACCCCTCACGGAACTTCTCAAGAAGGATAAAAAGTTTGAGTGGTCCCCACAGTGTGAGTACAGTTTTCAGGAACTAAAAAGACGCCTGACCTCTGCTCCCATACTTGTGCCACCGGATTTCACTAAAGACTTTGTTATCTACTGCGATGCCTCACGACAGGGACTAGGTTGCATTCTTATGCAGGATCGTCATGTGATTGCCTATGCATCTCGACAATTGCATCCACATGAGGAGAATTATCCTACACATGATCTAGAGCTTGCAGCCGTAGTCTATGCACTCAAGACATGGCGACATTACCTTCTTGGTAAACGTTGCGAGATCTACACTGATCACCAGAGTCTCAAGTATATCTTCACCCAGCCAGATTTGAACCTTAGGCAAAGACGTTGGTTGGAGTTGATCTCAGATTATGATCTAGGGATTACCTACACCCCAGGCAAAGCCAATGTCATGGCTGATGCGCTAAGCCGTAAATCCTATTGCAACAATCTCATGTTGCAGCAAGGCCAACCACTTCTCCATGAGGAATTCTGTAAGCTTAATCTTCACATTGCTCCTCACGGATTCCTTTCTACCTTAATGGTGAAACCTACTCTTGAGGATCAGATCATAACTAGCCAGCAATATGATACGGGTATTTCTCGAATCAAGGATAACGTTAAGAAGGAGCTGCTGGTAGTTTCTCTATTGATGATCGAGGTGTTGTTTTCTTCGAGAACCATCTGGTGGTTCCCAAGAAGCAACATCTTCGACAAGTGATCCTTAAGGAGGCGCACGAATCTCCTCTCACGATTCATCCCGGTAGTACTAAGATGTATCAGGACCTACGCCAGAGGTTCTGGTGGACTAGGATGAAGAGAGAAATTGCTCAGTTTATTGCTAACTGTGACGTTTGTCGTCGCGTTAAGGCAGAGCATCAAAGACCTGCTGGCACCCTTCAGCCTTTAGCTATTCCTGAGTGGAAATGGGATAAAGTTGGTATGGATTTCATCATCGGCTTTCCCAGGACCAAGAAAGGGAATCATGCTATCTTCATAGTCATTGATCATCTCTCCAAAGTGGCGCACTTCCTACCTGTTCGAGAGAGTATCACTGCTAGTCAGCTCGCTGACTTATACATTTCTCGAATAGTGTCACTTCATGGTGTTCCACTAGAGATCAATTCAGACCGTGGTAGTCTTTTCACTTCTCATTTCTGGGAGAGTTTCCAAACTGCCATGGGAACCCATCTTTCCTTCAGTACCGCTTTCCACCCTCAGTCGAGTGGTCAGGTGGAAAGGGTCAACCAAATTCTCGAAGACATGCTTAGAGCTTGCGTTATCTCATTCGGTATGGATTGGGAGAAATGTCTTCCTTTTGCCGAGTTTGCTTATAACAATAGCTATCAATCCAGTCTCAAGAAAGCTCCTTTTGAGATTCTCTATGGACGAAGATGTCGAACACCTTTGAACTGGTCAGAAACCGGTGAAAGACAATTCTTTGGACCGGACATGATCCAGGAGGCAGAAGAGCAAGTTCGCATCATTCGTGAGAATTTGAAAACAGCCCAGTCTCGTCAAAAGAGTCAGTATGATCGTCATCATAAGGAAGTGGCTTATGAAATTGGCGACAAAGCTTACCTTCGGGTTACTCCTTTGAAGGGTACCCATCGTTTCGGTATCAAGGGCAAGTTGGCTCCTCGTTACATTGGTCCTTTTCGCATTCTCGCTAAACGAGGAGAGGTTGCCTACCAGTTGGAACTACCCCCACATCTTTCTCAGAGTTCATGATGTCTTCCACGTCTCTCAACTCAGGCGTTGCTTCTCGGATCCTATCCACGGAGTGGACCACGAAACGCTTGATCTCCAAGATAACCTCACATACCGAGAGTACCCGGTTCACATTCTTGATCAAGCAGAGCGTGTTACCCGACGTCAGAACATCAAGTTCCTCAAGGTTCAGTGGTCTCATCATTCTGAGAGAGAAGCTACCTGGGAGCGAGAAGATCGTCTTCGACTGGAGTACCCTACTTTCTTTCTGTCGACCCCTGAATCTCGGGACGAGATTCTTTCAAGTGGGGGCGAGTTGTCACATCCCTAGTTCTGGTATGCTCGAGGCTAGCTAGTCATGTGTGCATCATGTTTAAATTCCATTTAAATTTGAAATGAGGATTTGTGAAACCCTCCAAATCATTTCTGGAAATGACCCAAATAAAAAGTGCTCCAAAAGGGTCCAAGAAAATGCTTTTTGCTCTCTGAAAATATTGGACAGAGATAAAAATCAAACCAATATTTTTAAGAGCTCATAAGTATTTATTTTGGGCATTTGGAATTAATGCATAATTATTTGCATTGGGTATATATTTGTTATATATATAATGTATGCCCAAAAATTATGCCATTTGTTGAGGAGCTCTCGAATAATACCACTAGTTCCTACAAAAATTGGCATAAGGAAATAAAATGATTTAGTATTTTTATGAAATCAAAACAAATGTCAGAAACAGAAAACAAAAACAGAAACAAAATGGGAAAAACTTACCTGGCGCTTACCTCCCTGTGTAGCCCGGCACTGTGCAGCCCAGCGACCCAACAGGCCGGCCCAGCCAACTGGCCCAGCCAGTCGTCATCTCCACCGCACCAGGAGGACGCCGAGCATGCGCTCACCGCACGCGGCCACACGCCTGGCCATCTCCTGCCTCCCTGCTTGCTCCGCGACTCCCTGCAGCGTCGCCACACAACCCCCCGGCTCCCCTCGCTCTCATCCGTACTCATCCCCTCCCCTTTCTCTCTCTCGCGAGCACCACCGAACGAGCCGTCGCTGCCGCTCGCTGTTGCCGCGCCCACCGCCACGGCCTCACCTCTCTGACGAGTCCACGAGCATCTCCGCGACTCCCTCGTCCTCTCCACCGAGTCACGCGACGCCGAACGCTCTCCATCGCCGCCACCAATGTCGTCTTCGCCTCCAGCCGCCCGAGATCGCCGACGACATTCCGGCCACACCAGTGCTTCCCCGAGCTCGTGCACGACGCCATAGAGACCGCCGTGAGTTCTCCTCCGCTTCCCCTCCTTCCCCGTGCTCGATTTCGTGCCGTAGCCATGCTAGCCGACGGACCCGAGCGGTCGCGCTGCCGTGGTACCTCCCCGTCGTGGCCAGAGCCACCGCAGCCCATGCCTGCACCTGCCATCATGCTCAGCAGCCTCCCATAAGGCCAACGCCGCGGCCCGCAGCTCCTTCCGTGCCCCGCAGCACCCGCGCGCACTCGGCCGAACTCCGGCGAGCTCCGGCGCCCCGGCAGCCTCCCACCTGCTCCCCTGGACGCGGACGACAACGGGCTACGCCCCAGTGGTCTCCGCGCGTCCAGCCGCCGCTCGTAGCGCAAGTTCGGCGAGTCGCCGCCGCGTTGTTGGTCGCCGCCGGCTAAAACTCCGGCTGGCTGACATAGTTGCTTTGTTAGGTGCTAATCATCGCTCAATTAACCCCCTGACACTAACACTGGGCCCCAGCGCCACTAATCCTTTTTAGTTAGGTTTGTAGTTAGGATTAATTAACTCTGTTAATTAAACATGACACTGATGTGTGGACCCCACGCGTCAGGTTTGACCCGGTCAGCCACGGTTGACTCGCTGATGTCATGCCTCTGTAATGCTGACGCAGTTATTCTTTTTCTGGATTTAAAATAAATCAGGAAATTCCAGAAAATGATATAAACTTCAAAAATCATAGAAATTCAACCATAGCTCAGATTGAAATAATTTATATATGAAAAATTATCAGAAAAATGCAATCTATCCATCTGTACCAGTTTCATGCATGAAAAACCAACCTAAACCTGCTGTATAGGTGAAAACATATAAATGACATTTATAAGGACTTAACTTGGAGTTGCATTTGAATTCTTGATTCAAATGGACTTCAACCAAATGGAAGCTAGCTGCATTAGCTCAAACAACATCACATATTCATGCCATGTTCATGCATCATATTGTTGCATATGCTTGTGTATTTATTGTTGGCACCGTTCCTTCTCGATAGGTCCTGCTCCAGAGACCGTTCCAGAGTACCTGTCTGAGGAGCAGTGCCTTCCTTGTTGATCTACCAGGCAAGCAAACCCCCTTGTTCATTCCGATACAATCTACTCTCTTGCTCCTGCTCTCAGTTATTGCATTAGGACAACAACGATTCAATTGCTACTTTGTGCTGCGGTAGTTGAACCCATTCCTCTGCATGACCTGTCATTGCCACAGTAAATAGTTGAAACCCACTAGCATGTGTAGGAGTTGATTGAAGCCATTGTTGTGTTCCTACCATGCTATGCCTGCTATTGCTTAGAGTGTGTCAGGTCTGATTCATTGGGAATGAATTGGAGTGTCGTGCACTATGTTCTGATGCTGAGAGTGAAGTGTGTGAACACGATTTGGTAAAGGTAGCGGTGAGAGGCCATGTAGGAGTACATGGTGGGTTGTCTCACTGGAACCGTCCTTAAGCACTGAGTTCCATGTATGTTGTCCAATGACTCGATACTACCACACATTGGGATCGCTTAATGACCCTCTCGACTTATTAACCACTTGATCTCTGTCCAGGAGTCGCAACTAGTTTCTGGTGTTTGTAGGTAGTGCTATTTTTCTACCAAGTGGCACCCGGCAGGGTGGGCTTGGGACAGACTAGGCACACGTGGCCTGGTGTACCGAGTGGCACCCGGATGGTGGGCTCGGGAACCCTGCACACATCGTTTGGGGCCGTGAGCGACACCCCGGCCGGATCTCCTTGCGGATGGAACCCGAATAGGCGATAAACCTGGGCTAGAGTCTTGTGTGGTTAGTCAGGTCGTGGCCGACACCCTCGCCAGGCTTCCGCTTGAAGGTTGCCGAGATACATGACGTGTACATGGCGGTAAGTGGCGAGAGCGTGTGTGAAGAAGTACACCCCTGCAGGGTTAACATGATCTATTCGAATAGCCGGGTCCGCGGTTATGGACTTCTTGGATGCTTACATGGTACATAGACAACTTGAAGTGGATACTCTAAAATGCTCAAGACAAGTGTGAGTGCTATGGATGGCCTTCTCGTAGGGAGACGGGGATGAATCCATAGTAGTGTATTGTGTGGTGATTAGTGGACTCGTGTGCGCCATATCACCTCAAAGAAGTTTCTCGTAGTCGTAGAACAGGATAGCCACTGAGTCAAAGCTGGCTTGCTGCAACTAAACCCCACATTACCCTCTTGATACAAATGCATGTATGATAGGATCTGATGTAAGTCTTGCTGAGTACCTTTGTACTCATGTTGCTTTATTTATGTTTTTGCAGCGGAGACTTCGGTCTTACTAGTGTTCTCGTGGACTTCGACAAGTAGCTTGTACCTCAGCTACGATCTTGATCGGATGTTGTAGATAGTCAGGCTCTTCAGCCTTTTTCATTTGTAGATGTCTGTACTCAGACATGTAATGCTTCCGCTTGTTGCTTGTATGCTCTGAATGTTGGGTCATGTGACCCCTGTTTGTAATAAATGCTATGATGGCTCTTGGAGCTTTATCTATATGAGTTGTTGAGTTATGTTGTGATGCCATGTTGTACAACACATACTTGCATGTTATGCGTACGTGTAATGTGTATTGCTATGTGTGGGATCTGACTATCTAGTTGTTTATCCTTAGTAGCCTCTCTTACCGGGAAATGTCTCCTAGTGCTTCCACTGAGCCCTGGTAGCTTGCTACTGCTCCGGAACACTTAGGCTGGCCGGCATGGGTCCTTCTTCGTTCCTGTGTCTGTCCCTTCGGGGAAATGTCACGCGGTGTCTACCGGAGTCCTGTTAGCCTGCTACAGCCCGGATTATCCGGAGTCCTGCTAGCCCAGCTGCTACAGTCCGGATTCACTCGCTGATGACCGACACGTTCGATGCTGGGTCATGTATGCCTGTCCCTATAAGTTAGTGCCACTTTGGGTTCACGACTAGCCATGTCAGCCCGGGTTCTTTGTCATATGGATGCTAGCGACACCGTCATATACGTGTGCCAAAAGGCGCAAACGGTCCCGGGCATGGTAAGGCGACGCCCGTGGGAATACCATGCGTGAGGCCGCAAAGTGATATGAGGTGTTACATGCTAGATCGGTGTGGCATAGAATCGGGGTCCTGACACTCAGCAGCTCAGCATAAGGGAAAAGGCAGTCTATCCGTCGCTGGATCGAGATGCCGCCAAGCTTAAGACTGGGCCCGTTGGCACGTTCATTTTGCCGGTTCATATAGAAAAGTTCCCTGAATAATAGCAGACTTGGCTCCTCTCCCAGGTACACCTCGCAGAAGACTTGGAAATTGCAAATATTTGACACGGAATTGGGTCCGATGTCTTGAGGGTCTAAGGTCAAAGAAATTCAAAACTTCCCTGAAGAATTTTGAGCTGGAGGGGCAAATCCCCAGCTCATGTGATCCGTAAAAACAATCACCTCCCCTTCTTTGGGTTGAGGCTTCTCTTTAGATGTGTCAGGGACGCGATAAGACATGACCTCCCTTTTTGGCAGGTGGCCAGATTTCACGAACTCAACCAGTTTACTCTTGGTAACTATGGATGGGACCCAATTGCAGGTTACAGGGGCCTTGGCCGCCTTAGGAGCCATGACAACAGTTGGCCTATGACAAAATAAGAAGATCCGGTTCAATTTTAACCCGGGAGAAAAATCCTAATTATTGAAGGTGGCGGCTTAATGAGGGGCCTAATGATATAAGGATGACTGTGCAACAATATTTAAGCCGCTACAAGTATCAAGAGCAGTTCAAAATTCTTCAGGTCATGAGGAGCAACTAAGGTTCTGTGTCATTTATTTAAGCCGGACACCTCGACAGTTGTGTTTAAGGGCATTTACCAGAAGAAGTTTTCCGGGTGATAAAAACAAGTTTCACAGATGACAGCTATTATTCTGGATCAAATTATTGCTCTTAAAAGAAAATTTTCTAGACCTAAAAACAGGGCAGAGAAGTTCATACACTTGAAGAGGGTTTCCAAACAAGGGAAATGAGATCTGTTTCTATGCAAGATAAACACAAACAATTACCGCAACTGTTCTATGTAATTTTTACGATCTAAACAGGGCATTGGAGGTAAAAACTAGCGAGGGTTTGCGTCGGGCGGTGATGAACGCCGACGAACTCAACAAAGTTCCAATGCAGATCTAAGAAAGGGAAGAAGAGGAACTCACGGATGTGGACGAACTGCAGAGGTTCGCCGTCGATTTCTGGTCAGAGTCAGGTTGATGCAGCGACCTGAGTCGATGAAGACGAGGGGTTCGACGGCGGCGGCGGTGGAGCTCGAGAGGAAGCAAGAGGAAGAAGACGACTGAAAGAGGGAAGAATGAAAGACCTAAGTCACGCCTATTTATAGAGAGAGGATAACTGAGACGACGCGGGAAACGAGGAGCTAAGAGTTATTATCCAGCGGCCCCGACGCCTCGATTTCCGGAACAGTCAATAAAGTAGAGATCCGTTGAAGGATACGATGGAATAGAAAAAGGAATTTAAGAGAGGATGACGTCATGCCGGGTTAACACGAATCCAGAAGATGATGTCATGGCGGGTTAAAGAAAACCTTCTGCACAGTCAGAAGACTGAAAATTTATTCTTTAAAGGTATTTTAAGATTGACATGAACAGGTTCAAATCAATCTGGGGCCTAATGTTGGGGATATAACTATTTGTGTAAGCCACCCAGGAGGGGCCGGGTTATGCAAAGAAGACTCAAGCCCAACACCAAGCATGAAGAGGGCGGTTCAATAGGGGGCTTAAGCCCACAGGTGGCCTAAGGCCCTTTGTAGTAAACCGCCGTAATGGCATGACTTGTATCATAAGGTAGATTTAACTAGTCACCGAGTCGGACACTATTATAAGCCGGCCGGGACTCTGTAGGCCACATGGCGTCAACCCGTGTATATAAGGGGACGACCTGCTGGCGGCTTAGGGCAAGAAACAACCCATCGAGAACCGGGCATAGCGTATCTCGCTCCCTGGTCACCGAAACATCAATACCAACCCAACTAGACGTAGGCCTTACCTTCACCGTAAGGGGCCGAACTAGTATAAACCCTCTCGTGTCCTTTGTCCCGATTAACCCTTTCAAGCTTCCTAGTTGCGATGGCGCCACAACTAAGTCCTTTCACGAGGACATCTGACATGACAATTCCACGACAATTATATTCTTGCGTCTTACTGTACTCTATTCATGTAGAACAAGTGCCTAAACCTGAAGAACAACTGTTCTAATTTAAGATTCCATTGCTATCATAGTTCAAAAAAGTGCTAGGCGTTAATTGTGCGTTTTGCCACCGCCTTGCGCTTTACTGACCAAAGCGCATGCTTATGCGCAGTTATGCGCAGTTATGCACAGATTATGTGTAGTTATGCGCAATGTGTTTTGCCAACGCCTAGAGCCTAGGCGCACTTAAGCGCTCGCTTAGGCGCGCCTTTTTTAACTATGATTGCTTTGCTCTTGTATCACTATATTTACTCATACAAACTTATTTTTAAATTGAAGGATCCAGTCAAAACTCCAATGGCACAGCAGGTATGTTCACGCATGTTTCTTTAACAGGTTTGCTCTTATCAATAGCTCTGTTGATTTCAATTTCAATTGTGTATACAGTTGACTTTCATATCATGCACATCACTAACATCACAACAGAGCCAATAGTGTTGTTGTACATGTAGACCCGTGGTACCCATCTGAAATCTTGTTGTGCCATGTAGTTTCCCATGCTGTGTATTCTTTCACTGCTGCTTTGTCTTCAACTGATATGATTTGAACCGTGTCTCTATTTTGATTTGGCAAGACAATGTAGTGACCATAGGACATAGATATATGTTTTTTGATGCTTTTATTATGTACTAGTACTTGGCAATAGAAGACTTGGTAGTTTAATCCTGTCCACCTTACTAATGAACTGGTTCACTGAAATGAGTTTCATATACTAGTACATGCTAAACTTGTTATGTGTCTGCTTGTTTCTTCTTTTACAATGCTGACAGAATATTGGTAAAGAGTGCCTTATTAAGCAATGGTAAAGGAAGTAATGCAGATAAGGTTCAGGATAGTGACACATCCTTGTTGGTCTCTAACAAAGCTGATAAAACAGCTAAGGAAGACTATCTTGAAGACAGTGAGACAACCCCAAAGTCCTGTCTTGGTTTAGTGTTCGAGTTACTGGCCACTACTGCTTGCACAAGCTATTCAAACTCACTGTCTGAATCAGTTCGGTTTCTTGAGTCTCAACTACAAGCTGAAAGACATCGATTAGCTGTGCTGCGACAAGAAGCGAAAGGACTGCGGAAGTCCCTGGAGCATTTAGATGCATACTTTCTGGTGCAACAGCAAGCTTGGAGGATTTTAGCGCCAAACAGGAAAAAGCTAATCAGCTTGCTAAGCTTATTGCCAGCATGGTGGATACCTAGGATAACGTTTCTTGAGCTCTACAGAAGTTGTTTCAGTTATGCTCTTGTTTTGCTGCCACGTTTATTTGCACTGGTGGCCAATTTTGACAGCTAGTGTACGTAATATGCTGCTTTGTTCCCTATATTTGCACTGGTGTGGCGAACTTTGATGCCCAGTGGATGTAATATGTGTAATAGTGGTAATAGGCTAGCGTTAATTGCTTGCTTATTTATTTCCTTATTGTCTTGTTTAGTTGTTTTCTTGTAGTCACTGCAGTTCTTTTTCTGTGTTTTTCTAGTGGCCACAATAGCCTATTTTTGGTAACTAGGCCAAAATAATCATGGCAACACACGGACTGTTGTAACCATGGGCCTCCTGTAGGCCGTATGATCCATGGGCCTTCTTCCAGCTGTAGGATCCATTGGCCTTCTATACGGGCCTTAGGATCCATTGGCCTTCTATACGAGCCTTAGGGTCCATGGGCCGTCTACGGGTCGTAGGTTCCATGGGCCTTCTACGGGCCGTACGATCCATGGGCCTTCTACGGGCCGTAGATCCATGGGCCTCATATGGGCCGTAGATCCATGGGCCTTCTATGGGGCATATCATCATTTCGCCAATCATGGGCCATACTATTCGTGGACCATAACGGGTCGTTAATAGAACGTATTTGATAACTCTATGAAAACAGCCCAACGGGTTTTTTTGACATGAAAACGGCCCAATGTATTAACGGTCCGCAAACAGGCCGACTGTAACGACGGGCTGAATTTGGCCCACAAGCAGAAAATGACAGTAATGGGCCGTATGTAACTGAATGCTGCAAATGAGCCCAAGAATCAATGGGCCCTGAGAAGGCCGAAAGATAACTTGGGCTAGAAACGGCCCAATAGAATAACGGGCCGTTAATGGGTATAAAGTGATACACTGTTCATTATGGGCCAGTTTCACCACGAGCTGTTAATGGGCCAAGAGTTACAAAGGGCCTCATATGGGCCGAAAGAAGTCATGGGCCACACATGGGCTGGAAGTTAAAACGGGCTGGAATCATATTGGACGGCCCAGATGACGCTACTGGGCCTAATTTGGATAGGGCATAACGGGCCCTGGGTTAGCGGGCTGTAAATGGGCTATATGCGAACAAGCCGTTAACAGGCTTTCCATGGGCCGGCCGGCCACCTTTTGACCAAGTCAAACGGTCTGACCTTTTCACAGGAATGGGCCTCTGTTGGGCCGTGCCACGTGTCATAGGCGCCTTCGGTCCAATGAGTGGATGACATCTATCCCAACGGTGAGCCGACACGTGTTTCCTCCAGTCAATGATGATTTTACACGTGGAAAATCCCCATTGGTCGGGGCTGTTAATGGGTTATCGGATCCAAAACCCGACCCGATAGCTTAACGGCGTTCTGTTACGGTGGATGCCACGTGTCGGTCACCCTTGACGAAAGCACTTTTGTGACGCACGATTTATCGTCATGGAAGTGGACACTTTCGTGATGATAATTTTGGTAATGTCATGGAACACTTCTACGACAGCACATGTATGACTATCTTGATTCTGTCATAAAATCGTCATGGATGTACATGCATGACAAAAAACACGACCTACTGTGACAAACATGTATCATCATGGAAGTGTATTTTTTTTGTAGTGCCTACTCCCCTCCTCCACTCCCCAGGGCGCGCCATAGAGAGGGTCGGCCCCTCCCCTCCTCCACTCCTTTATATACGGGGAGGGGGGCACCCCATAGACACAAGTTGATCTGTTGATCTCTCCCAGCCGTGTGCGGTGCCCCCTCCACCATATTCCACCTCGGTAATATCGTAGCGGTGCTTAGGCGAAGCCCTGCGTTGGTAGCATCATCAACACCGTCATGACGCCGTCGTGCTGACGGAACTATCATGCAAAGCTCTACTGGATCGGAGTTCGTGGGATGTCATCGAGCTGAACGTGTGCTGAACGCGGAGGTGCCGTGCATTCGGTACTTGGATCGATTGGATCTTGAAGACGTTCGACTACATCAACCGCGTTGTCATAACGCTTCCGCTTTTGGTCTACGAGGGTACGTGGACACACTCTCCCTTCTCGTTGCTATGCATCACCATGATCTTGCATGTGCATAGGATTTTTTTGAAATTACTACGTTCCCCAATAGTGGCATCTGAGTCAGGTTTATGCGTAGATGTTATATGCACGAGTAGAACACAAGTGAGTTATGGGCGATACAAGTCATACTGCTTACCAGCATGTCATACTTTGGTTCGGCGGTATTGCTGGATGAAGCGACCCGGACCGACATTACGGGTAAGCTTACACAAGACTGGTTCTACCGACGTGCTTTTGAACATAGGTGGCTGGCGGGTGTCTGTTTCTCCAACTTTAGTTGAACCGAGTGTGGCTACGCCCGGTCCTTGTGAAGGTTAAAACAACACTAACTTGACGAAATATCGTTGTGGTTTTGATGCGTAGGTAAGAACGGTTCTTGCTAAGCCCGTAGCAGCCACGTAAAACTTGCAACAGCAAAGTAGAGGACGTCTAACTTGTTTTTGCAGGGCATGTTGTGATGTGATATGATCAAGACGTGATGAGATATAAATTGTTGTATGGGATGATCATGTTTTGTTAAAGTTATCGGCAACTGGCAGGAGCCATATGGTTGTCGCTTTATTGTATGCAATGCAAACGCCTTGTAATTGTTTTTACTTTATCACTAAGCGGTAGCGATAGTCGTAGAAACAATAGTTGGCGAGACGACAAAGATGCTACGATGGAGATCAAGGTGTCGCGCCAGTGACGATGGTGATCATGACGGTGCTTTGGAGATGGAGATCAAAGGCACAAGATGATGATGGCCATATCATATCACTTATATTGATTGCATGTGATGTTTATCTTTTATGCATCTTATTCTGCTTTGGTTGACGGTAGCATTATAAGATGATCTATCACTAAATTTCAAGTTATAAGTGTTCTCCCTGAGTATGCACCATTGCGATAGTTCTTCGTGCTGAGACACCACATGATGATCGGGTGTGATAAGCTCTACGTTCAAATACAACGGGTGTAAGACAGTTTTGCACACGCAGAATACTCGAGTTAAACTTGACGAGCCTAGCATATGCAGATATGGCCTCAGAACACTGAGACCGAAAGGTCGAGCGTGAATCATATAGTAGATGTGATCAATATAGTGATGTTCACCATTGTAAACTACTCCATCTCACGTGATGATCGGACATGGTTTAGTTGATTTGGATCACGTGATCACTTAGATGATTAGAGGGATGTCTAAGTGTGAGTTCTTAAGTAATATGATTAATTGAACTTTAATTCATCATGAACGTAGTCCTGGTAGTATTAGCATATCTATGTTGAAGATCAATAGCTCGCGTTTAGCTCCCCTATTTTATTTTTGATATGTTCCTAGAGAAAACTAAGTTGAAAGATGTTAGTAGCAATGATGCGGATTGGATCCGTGATCTGAGGTTTATCCTCATTGCTGCACAGAAGAATTATGTCCTCGATGCACCACTAGGTGACAGACCTATTGCAGGAGCAGATGCAGACGTTATGAACGTTTTTGACAAAGCTCGGTATGATGACTACTTGATAGTTTAGTGCACCATGCTTTATGGCTTAGAACCGAGACTTCAAAAATGTTTTGAACACCATGGAACATATAAGATGTTCCAAGAGTCGAAGTTGGTATTTCATACTCATGCCCGTGTCGAGAGGTATGAGACCTCTGATAGTACTTTGCCTACAAGATGGAGGAGAATAGCTCAACCAGTGAGCATATGCTCAGATTGTCTGGGTACTACAATCTCTTGAATCAAGTGGGAGGTAATCTTCCAGATAAGATAGTGATTGACAGAATTCTCTAGTCACTATCACCAAGTTACTAGAACTTCATGATGAACTACAATATGCGAGGGATAATGAAAAAATTCCCGAGCTCTTCGCGATGCTGAAATCGGCGAAGGTAGAAATCAAGAAAAGCATAAAGTGTTGATGGTTGAAAATACCACTATTTTCAAGTAAAAGGGCAAAGGGAAAGAAAGGGAACTTCAAGAAGAATAGCAAGCAAGTTGCTGCTCCAATGAAGAAACCCAAAGCTAGACCCAAGCCTGGATTTGAGTGCTTCTGCTGCAAAGGAATGGTCACTGGAAGCGGAACTACCCCAAACATTTGGCGGGTAAGAAGGATGGCAAAGTAAACAATGGTATATTTGATATACATATTATTAATGTGTACATTACTAGTGTTCATAGTAACCCCTCGGTATTTGATACTAGTTCAGTTGCTAAGAGTAGTAACTCAAAACGGGAGTTGCAGAATGAACATAGACTAGTTAAGGGTGAAGTGACGATGTGTGTTAGAAGTGGTTCCAATATTGATATGATCATCATCGCACACTCCCTATACTTTCGGGTTTAGTGTTGAACCTAAATTTGGTGTTTGCGTTGAGGATGAATATGTTTTGATCATGTTCATTGCAATATGGTTATTCATTTAAGTTAGAGAATAATTGTTGTTCTATTTACATGAATAAACCTTCTATGGTCATACACCCAATGAAAATGGTTTGTTGGATCTCATTCGTAGTGATACACATATTCATAATATTGAAGCCAAAAGATGCAAAGTTAATAATGATAGTGCATCTTATTTGTGGCACTCTCGTTTAGGTCATATTGGTGTAAAGCGCATGAATAAACTCCATGCTAATGGGCTTTTGGAACCACTTGATTATGAATTACTTGATGCTTCCGAACCATGCCTTATGGGCAAGATGACTAAGACTCCGTTCTCCGGAACAATGGAGCGAGCAACTGACTTATTGGAAATAATACATACTTATGTATGCGATCCGATGAGTGTTGACGCTCGCGGTGGGTATCATTATCTTCTTACCTTCACAGATGATTTGAGCAAATATGGGTATATCTACTTGATGAAACATAAGTCTGAAACATTTGAAAAGTTCAAAGAATTTCTGAGTGAAGTGGAAAATCATTGTAACAAGAAAATAAAGTTTCTACGATCTGATCGTGGAGACGAATATTTGAGTTACGAGTTTGGTCTTCATTTGAAACAATGTGAAATAGTTTCGCAACTCACGCCACCTGGAACACCATAATGTAATGGTGTGTCCGAACATCGTAATCGTACTTTACTAGATATGGTGCAATCTATGATGTCTCTTACCGATTTACCACTATCGTTTTTGGGGTTATGCATTAGAGACAGTTGCATTCACCTTAAAAACGGCAGCATCTAAATCCATTGAGACGACACCGTATGAACTGTGGTTTAGCAAGAAACCTAAGCTGTCATTTCTTAAAGTTTGGGATTGCGATGCTTATGTGAAAAAGTTTCATCCTGATAAGCTCAAACCCAAATCGAAGAAATGTGTCTTCATAGGATACCCAAAGGAGACAGTTGGGTACACCTTCTATCACAGATCCAAAGGCAAGACATTCGTTGCTAAGAATGGATCCTTTCTAGGGAAGGAGTTTTCTCGAAAGAAGTGAGTGGGAGGAAAGTAGAACTTGATAAGGTAATTGTACCTTCTCCTGAATTGGAAAGTAGTTCATCACAGAAACCAGTTCCAGTGATGCCTACACCAATTAGTGAGGAAGTTAATGATGATGATCATGAATGTTCGGATCAAGTTACTACTGAACCTCGTAGGTCAACCAGAGTAAGATCCGCACCAAAGTGGTATGGTAATCCTATTCTGGAGGTCATGTTACTTGACCATGACAAACCTACGAACTATGAGAAAGCGATGATGAGCCCAAATTCCGCGAAATGGCTTAAGGCTATGAAATCTGAGGTGAGATCCATGTATGAGAACAAAGTGTGGACTTTGGTTGACTTGCCCGATGATCGGCAAGCCATAGAAAATAAATGGATCTTCAAGAGGAAGACATACGCTGATATTTGTGTTACTATCTACAAAGCTCGAATTGTCGAAAAAGGTTTTTGACAAGTTCAAGGTGTTGAATACAATGAGATTTTCTGACTCGTAATGATGCTTAAAAGTCTGTCCGAATCATGTTAGCAATTGTCGCATTTTATGAAATTTGGCAAATGGATGTCAAAAACTGCATTCCTTAATGAATTTCTTAAAGAAGAGTTGTATATGATGCAACCGTAAGGTTTTGTTGATCCTAAAGGTGCTAACAAAATGTGCAAGCTCCAGCGATCCATCTATGGACTGGTGCAAGCATCTTGGAGTTGGAATATATGCTTTGATGAGTTGATCAAAGCATATAGTTTTATACAGACTTGCGGTGAAGCCTTTATTTGCAAGAAAGTGAGTGGGAGCACTACAACATTTCTGATAAATATATTTGAATGACATATTGTTGATCAGAAATAATGTAGAATTTTTTGGAAAGCATAAAGGAGTATTTGAAAGGAGTTTTTCAAAAGAAAGATCTCAGTAAAGCTACTTACATATTGAGCATCAAGATCTATTGAGATAGATCAAGATGCTTGATAATATTTTCAATTAGTACATACGTTGACAAGATTTTGAAGTAGTTCAAAATGGAACAGTCAAAGAAAGAGTTCTTGCCTGTGTTGCAAAGGTGTGAAATCGAGTAAGACTCAAATCCCGACCACGGCAGAAAATAGAAAGAGAATGAAAGTCATTCCCTATGCCTCAGTCATAGGTTCTATAAAGTATGCCATGCTATGGACCAGACCTATTGTATACCCTGCCCCGAGTTTGGCAAGGGAGTACAATAGTGATCTAGGAGTAGATCACTGGACATTGGTCAAAATTATCCTTAGTGGAATAAGGATATGTTTCTTGATTATGGAGGTGACAAAAGGTTCATCGTAAAGGGTTACGTCGATGCAAGTTTTCACATTGATCCAGATGACTCTAAGTCTCAATCTGGATACATATTGAAAGTGGGAGCAATTAGCTAGAGTAGCTCCGTGTAGAGCATTGAAGACATAGAATATTTGCAAAATACATACGACTCTGAATGTGACAGACCCGTTGACTAAACTTCTCTCACAAGCAAAACATGATCACACCTTAAGTACTCTTTGGGTGTTAATCACATAGCAATGTGAACTAGATTATTGACTCTAGTAAACCCTTTGGGTGTTGGTCACATGACGATGTGAACTATGGGTGTTAATCACATACAGATGTGAACTATTGGTGTTAAATCACATGATGATGTGAACTAGATTATTGACTCTAGTGCAAGTGGGAGATTGAAGGAAATATGCCCTAGAGGCAATAATAAAGTTATTATTTATTTCCTTATTTCATGATAAATGTTTATTATTCAGGCTAGAATTGTATTAACCATAAACTTAGTGCATGTGTGAATACATAGACAAACAAAGTGTCACTAGTAAGCCTCTACTCGACTAGCTCGTTGAATCAAAGATGGTTAAGTTTCCTAGCCATAGACATGAGTTGTCATTTGATTAACGGGATCACATCATTAGAGAATGATGTGGTTGACTTGGCCCATTCCGTTAGCTTAGCACTTGATCGTTTAGTATGTTGCTATTGATTTCTTCATGACTTATACATGTTCCTGTGACTATGAGACTATGCAACTCCCGATTACCGGAGGAACACTTTGTGTGCTACCAAATGTCACAACATAACTGGGTGATTATAAAGGTGCTCTATAGGTGTCTCCGATGGTGTTTGTTGGGTTGGCATAGATCGAGATTAGGACTTGTCACTCTGATTGTCGGAGAGGTATCTCTGGGCCCTCTCGGTAATGCACATCACTATAAGCCTTGCAAGCATTGTGACCAATGAGTTAGTTGCGGGATGATGCACTACATAACGAGTAAAGAGACTTGTCGGTAATGAGATTGAAGTAGGTATTGAGATACCAACGATCGAATCTCGGCCAAGTAACATACCGATGACAAAGGGAAAAACGTATGTTGTTATGCGGTTTGACCCATAAAGATCTTCGTAGAATATGTGGGAGCCAATATGAGCATCCAGGTTCTGCTATTGGTTATTGACCGGAGACGAGTCTCGATCATGTCTACATAGTTCTCGAACCCGTAGGGTCCGCACGCTTAACGTTCGGTGACGATCGGTATTATGAGTTTATGTGTTTTGATGTACCGAAGGAGTTCGGAGTCCCGGATGAGAGGAGTCTTGAAATGGTTGAGACGTAAAGATCGATATATTAGACAACTATATTCGGACATCGGAAAGGTTCCGAGTGATTCGGGTATTTATCGGAGTACCGGAGAGTTATGGGAATTTTCCGGGGAGTATATGGGACTTATTGGGCTTTAGGGGAAAGAGAGAGGGGAGGTTGCGCCCCCAAGGCCTAGTCCGAATTGGACTAGGGGGAGGGCCTGCGCCCCTCCTTCCTTCTCTTCTCTTTTCCCTTTCCTTCTCTCCTACTCCTACTACATGGAAGGGGGGAATCCTACTCCCAGTGGGAGTAGGACTCCCCAGGGCGCGCCATAGAGAGGGCCGGCCCCTCCCCTCCTCCACTCCTTTATATACGGGGAGGGGGGGCACCCCCATAGACACAAGTTGATCTGTTGATCTCTCCCAACCGTGTGTGGTGCCCCCCTCCACCATATTCCACGTCGGTAATATCGTAGCGGTGCTTAGGCGAAGCCCTGCGCTGGTAGCATCATCAACGCCGTCATCACACCATCGTGCTGATGGAACTCTCCCGCAAAGCTCTGCTGGATCGGAGTTCATGGGACATCATCGAGCTGAACGTGTGCTGAACTCGGAGGTGTCGTGCGTTCGGTACTTGGATTGGTCGGATCATGAAGACGTTCGAATACATCAACTGCGTTGACATAACGCTTCTGCTTTCGGTCTACGAGGGTACGTGGACACACTCTCCCCTCTTGTTGCTATGCATCACCATGATCTTGCGTGTGTAGGAATTTTTTTGAAATTACTATGTTCCCCAACGGGGATCACAACCAACAGGACGACATGGTGGTGATGGTGGTGGTGGAGCACCGAGAGCGCTTCGCTAAGCGTCGCCGGGACGAGGCGGTGGAACTACGGAGTAACGGGAGAGAGAGGGGTGCCAAGGGCTTGGTGTATCCTCTTGGGGGTCCCCTCCCCTCTATATATAGGTGGAGGTGAGGGAGTCCTGGATTAGGGGGTCCTCGGATAGCCGGACTATATACTTATGCCAGACTGTTGGACTACGAAGATACAAGATTGAAGACTTCGTCCCGTGTCCGGGTGGGACTCTCCTTTGCGTGGAAGGCAAGCTTGGCAATTCAGATATGTAGATTTCCTTCTCTGTAACCGACTTTGTGTAACCCTAGCCCCCCTCTGGTGTCTATATAAACCGGAGGGTTTAGTCCGTAGGACAACAACGATCGTAATCATAGGCTAGCTTCTAGGGTTAGCCTCTACAATCTCATGGTAGATCAACTCTTGTAATACTCATATCATCAAGATCAATCAAGCAGGAAGTAGGGTATTACCTCCATAGAGAGGGCCCAAACCTGGGTAAACATTGTGTCCCCCGCCTCCTGTTACCATTAGCCTTAGACGCACAGTTCAGGACACCCTACCCGAGATCCGTCGGTTTTGACACCGACATTGGTGCTTTCATTGAGAGTTCCACTGTGTCATCACCATACGGCTTGATGGCTCCTGCAATCGTCTACAACGATGCGATCTAGGGTGAGGTTTTCCTCCCTGGACAGATCTTCATATTCGGCAGCTTCGCACTGTGGGCCAACTCGCTTGGCCATCTGGAGCAGATCGATAGCTATGCCCCTGGCCGCCAGGTCAGGTTTGGAAGCCTGAACTACACTACCGATGTCCGCGGAGACTTGATCTTCGACGGATTCGAGCCCATGACAGGTGCGCCCTACAGTCACGATGAGCATGACTTAGATCTACTATCGGACATTGTTCAGGAGATCACACCTACAGCTGCCCCGGCTTTAAATCTAGAGTAGATCATGCCATCCGAGGACGGACGTATGAACCCTGCCATGGAGGCCGCACACTCAGTGGCGATAGAGCCGAACACATATCTCACTTCCAAGGAGGTCTGTGTCTTCGGACCCTCGGACTCATCTTCGGCCATAGGCTTCGAACCGCGTGCATCCGTGCCCATCGGACCTGACTGGGCACCGATCATGGAGTTTAGCTTCACGGATATATTTTAGCACTCGCCCTTGGGCAACGTGCTAAACTCATTAAAATCTCTCTCCCTGTCAGGAGACTCCTGGCCGAACTATGTCCAGCTTGAGTGGGAAGCGGACGACGAAGGAATTCGTTACCCACCCACCACCCACTTAATAGCCACTGTCGATGACTTAACCGACATGCTTGATTTCGACTCTGTCGGATTTCGGGTTCCGGCAGACCCTTGAGGTTCGAACTCTGGGGTGCGCGCGAAGATCTCTCCTCTACCAACCCACGTCCCAACGCCTCGCTCGGAATCTAGGCTAGCAAGATGAACAACACAAGGGACACAAGGTTTATACTAGTTCGGGCCACCGTTGTGGTGCAATACCCTACTCTAGTTTGTGGTGTGTGTGGATTGCCTCAGGGGCTGATGATAAACAATACAAAGGAAGAACTGCCTCGCGAGGGGAGGAGTTCTTGCGGTGGTGAGCCTGGAGAGGAATCGCTCCGTCTCTGTTGGCTCTGGGTGAGGTCTGGATCCCGTCTCATGGTTTGTTTGGCCGATCCAATCTCCCGGTTCGATCCCCCCTTTCCTACTGTGGTGGCTAGTCCTATTTATAGAGGCCCTGGTCCTCTTCCCAAATATTGAGCGGGAAGGGCGCCAACAACAGCCATTTTGAAGGGGAACATCTAGTACACTTATCCTGACTAAAGTTGGTCTTCGACTGCCAAAGGCCCTGATGATGACGCCGTCTTGGGCTCCATGATGACCTCCATCCTGCCGCTCCACTGGTCTTGGTCTTGTTGCACCGAAGTGGCAACCTTTGCCTGAAGCCTCGGTACTCCATGCCTGCTTGCTCCCTTTGAACCAAAGAGGAAAAAAGGACACTGCCCAGGACGACGCCCGCCTGCGCCCGCCTGGTCTCGATCATCATGGCTTGCATCATGAGCACCTCATGAGGTACACTGCCTTGATCTCTCCGCCTCCTCGCGAGCCTGCCTGCTGAGGCCGTTCCTGAGGAAGCTTCCTATCATCCGCCCACGAGGCTTGGCCCCTCGCGAGGGTCTTGAGCTTGAGTCAATAAAGATGGGCCACACTGGGCCACCGCTTTAGCCACGCCGCAGGCCGCAGGCAGGCAAGTCTGGGGACCCCCATTCCTAGAACGCCGACAGTAGCCCCTAGGCCTAAGGCGCGCCCGTACTTGGCTTAGCAGAGAAGCGAAGGGGCAAGTGCGAAGTGCCGCTGGCCCCAACAGCCTGCGGCCTTGGGCGCTGCATGGTGATCGATTGGGCGTGGGCATCCCCGCTTCCCCATGACACCTCGGCAACTGCTCGACATGATAGATCCCTGCATGCAAAATGAGTCATGATTACCTGCGATCGTGGAGACCGACGGTTGACCTCCTCCGGCTATAGGTATGGAACAGCGTGAGCCCTTCCAGTCCATCTCTCCTTCCTTCGCCTCTTCTTCTCTGCTCCTCCTCCATTTTTGAAGACAATGGCGCCGATTCGCCAGTTCTCTGCCGAAGAGAAGGGAAAGGCCCCCCAAGAGGGGCCCATCCCACTCCCACTAAATAAGCGGCCAGTCCCACATTGCCGCGACGAGGGTGTTCGACAAGAGTCGTCGAGGCCTTGGTACGAGCGGCCACCACCGGGGTTTCCGCTGCCCTTGTACGCCCGAATCGAGGGCCCTGGAGAAGAAGATGCCGAGCGACATCGACGGTGCCGCTGGCGATGCCGGCGAGTTAAGGCGGTGCGCATCGTCACCTGATAATCCCCAAGTGCAGGGAATCATCGTAGCAATTCCCAAAGGTGGAAGTGATAAGTATGGAGTGTCAAACCCACAAGGAGCTAAAGGTAAGATCAATATTCTCTCAAGCCCTATCTGCCACTGATACGACTCTACGTGCACCGAACCTTTGTTTCCAACTAGAAACAAGAAATAAAACTGTGTTGTGGGTATGAAGATGATAACTTTGTATGACATCGGAGAGCTAAAACATAAAAGTAGGTGCTGTTATCATAAAGTTAGAATATATTACTAAATAATATAAATAGCGAGTGTGGAATAATGGTGGATCGGTGTGCGGAATTGTCCTAAGCAATTGTTAACAAGATCGATAGTCGTCATTGCAATTTCATACGAGGGAGAGGCATAAACTAGCATACTTTTCCTACTTGGATCATATGCTCTTATGATTGGAAACTCTAGCAAGCATCCGCAAATACTAAAAGATTCATTAAGGTAAAACCCAACCACAGCATTAAAGCATCAAGTCCCCTTTTATCCCATATGCAACAACCCCCTTACTCGGGTTTAAGCTTCTGTCACTCTAGCAACCCACTATAAGCGAATCATGAATGTATTGCAACACGCTACAGCGGGAATCCCTCACGCTTGCGCGACACAGAGGGCACCATAGGACAACACCAAGAATAAAACATACAACTCGTACCAATCTAGATCATCAATCAACTCAAGGACAAAAGATATCTACTCAAAACATCATAAGATGGCAACACATCATTGGATCATAATATGTAGCATAAAGCACCATGTTCAAGTAGGGATTACAGCGGGGTGCGGGAGAGTGGACCGCGTAAAAGAGATGAGGATGGTGATGATGATAGTGATGTTGATGAAGACAATCACCACGGCGATGATTCCCCTCCCGATGGCACTCCGGTGCCACCAAGAGAGAGGAGGAGAGTTTCTCCCCCTTGTGCTTCCTCCTCCATGGCTTTCCTCCTCTGGTCCTTGGCCTTCATGGAGATGATGGCCTCTCTGAGATCCTCCTCCATGGCCTCCGGTGATGATGGCCCCCTCCGGCAGGGTGCCAGAGAGGGCCTAGATTGATTTCTTGTGGCTACAGAGGCTTGCGACGGTGGAACTTCTGATCTAGGTTAATTCCCGAAAGTTTCAGTATTTATAGGAATTATTGGCGTTGGTTTCATGTTAGGGGGGTCTCCGAGCCATCCACGAGACAGGGGGCGCGCTGCCCCTAGGGGCGCCCCCTCCTATCTCATGGGCAGCCCGAAGCTCTTCTGGCCCAACTCCGATGCTCCGTGGTATTCTTTTGGTCCATAAAAAATCCTCAAAAATTGGCACGTCATTTGGACTCCGTTTTGTATCCCTTTTCTATAAAACACAAAAACAAGGAGAAAACAGAAACTGGCACTGGGCTCTAGGTCAATAGGTTAGTCCCAAAAATCATATAAAATGATATATAAATGCATATAAAACACCATAGATGGGTAATATAATAGCATGAATACTTCATAATTTATAGATACATTGGAGACGTATCAACATCCCCAAGCTTAATTCCTGCTCGTCCTCGAGTAGGTAAATGATAAAAGAAATAATTTATGAAGTGTGAATGCTAGTAGGTGCACAAGTTTGATCAATGATAATTTAAATCACCTTTTCTAGCATCAATATGTGTCATAATAGTAGCTCACCTCATAAGACTTTTCATGATCAAGTAACAATCTATTCACAATGTCAAGCACGGTTCAGAAACTTCATTGAGAACTAACAAACTATAATCTCAGTCATTGAAGCAATTGCAATTTATTATAATATTAGAAAGAGTCAAGAATAGAGCTTTTCAGCAAGTCCACATACTCAACTATCATATAGTCTCCTACAATTGCTAACACTCATGCAATACTTGTGGTTATGGAGTTTCAGCCAGACACTGAGAAAGATAGGGTCTTATTGTGTTGCCTCCCAACATATTCATCTTTAGGTGATGTCAACAATAATAGCCCATGCTAACTTACATCCAATTTGATATATATATATATCATGATCTTTCAAACACGAGGAGCTAGCCAAAGAATGAAATGAAAAAGGGAAAGGTGAGGATCACTTTGACTCAAGCATAAAGTAAAAACATAAAGTAAAAGATAGGCCCTTCACAGAGGGAAGCAGAGGTTGCCATGCGCTTTTAGGGTTGGATACACAAAATCTTAATGCGAAAGAACGTCACTTTATATTGCCCCTTGTATATGGACCTTTATTATGCAGTCCGTCGCTTTTATTGCTTGCATAACAAGTTCGTACAAAGCTTATTTTCTCCGCACTAATAAGTCATGAATATTTAGAGAGCAATTTTTATTGCTTGCACCGATGACAACTTACTTGAAGGATCTTACTCAATCCATAGGTAGATATGGTGGACTCTCATGGCAAAACTGGGTTTAAGGATATTTGGAAGCACAAGTAGTATCTCTACTTGATGCTAGGAATTTTTTGCTAGCATGAGGGGGAAAGGCAAGCTCAACATGTTTGGAAGGTCAATGACAATATACTTTAACTGAGATGTCGGAAAACATAAACCATTACGTTATCTTCCTTGTCCAACGTCAACTCTTTTAGCATGTCATACTTAATGAGTGCTTCACAATCATAAAAGATGTCCAAGATAATATATTTGTATGTGAACCTCTCTTTCCTTATTCCTATTAATTGCAACGATGACCAAAACTACGTTTGTCAGCTCTCAACAACTTTTATGCCTCATACTTTCTATGTGTGAAGTCATCACTAACCATGTTATAAGCAAATGAAACATATAAAAGTTCAGATTTATGACATTCAATTCATTCCTCCATTTACTCATAGGATATACATGAAGCGCAAGAGTAAATAACAAACTACTCCAAAAGATATGAGTGAAAGACACTGAGTAGTCAAATAATTATCTAGCCATGGGAGGATTCCTTTTTATTCAATATTTCAGATCCAATGATTTTATTCAAACAGCAAGTAAAATTGAAAATACGCTCCAAGCAGAACACATATCATGTGACGAATAAAAATATAGCTCCGAGTAAGATGTACCGATAGTTTTGAAGACGAAAGAGGGGATGCCTTCCGGAGCATCCCCAAGCTTAGGCGCTTGAGTCTTCCTTGAATATTACCTTGGGGTGCCTTGGTCATCCCCAAGCTTAGGGTCTTTCCACTCCTTATTCTCCTCATATCGATATCTCACCCAAAACTTGAAAACTTCAACCACACAAAACTTAATGGAACTTCGTGAGATAGGTTAGTATGATAAAGAGTAAACCATGCACTTTGGTACTGTAAAAGACAAGGTTCATAATTGTTTTCACATAATTCCTACTGTACCATATTATTTCTACAATTTATATTGAGAAATATAAGCCATAGAACTAGAAAACAAGCAAACTATGCAATGAAAACAGAATCTGTCAGAAACAGAACAGTCTGTAATGATATGAATAATAACCATACTTATGCTACTCCAAAAATTATGAAATACATTGGTGGACGTGAGGAATTTTTCTATTAATCTTCTGCAAAAACAATCAACTCAAAAGCACTCTTCTGTAAAAAATGACAGCTAATCTTGTGAGCGCAAAGTTTCTGTTTTTTACAGCAAGATCTCATTAACTTTCACCCAAGTCTTCCCAAAGGTCTTACCTGGCACTTTATTGAAACAAAAACTATAAAACATGATTACTACAGTAGCTTAATCATGTTGACACACAAAAACAGTAAGGATAAATATTGGGTTGTCTCCCAACAAGCGCTTTTCTTTAATGCCTTTTAGCTAGGCATGATGATTTCAATGATGCTCACACAAAATATAAGAGTTGAAACACACAAGGAGAGCATCATGAAGAATATGACTAGCATATTTAAATCTAACCCACTTCCTATGCCTAGGGATTTTGTGAGCACACAATTTATAGGAACAAGAATCAAATAGCATAGGAAGGCAAAACAAGTATAACTTCAAAAATTTAAGCACATAGAGAGGAAACTTGATAATATTGCAACTCCTACAAGCACATATTCCTCCCTCATAATAATTTTCAGTAGCATCATGGATAGCTACTTTGTTCTCATACTCAATTGGAACCTCTTCCGAAATAGTGGAATACTAAATAAATTTGACACTCTTCCAAATCCACTTTCATAAATATCGTACGAAGATTCAACACCCTCCAAGATAGTGGGATCACTAATTCCTAAAGTTGACACTCTTCCAAACCCACTTTAAATTATAGTATTATTCATACTCCAAAATATGTAAGTGAAGTTCATGGAGCATTCTACAATTAATATAGACTAGCCAACATACAAGCTCAAAATATATAAGTGAAGCACACAAAGCATTCTATAAAGCCTTACTTCGAATGATTTAAGTGAAGCACAAAGAGCAATTCTATAGGATCATACTTAAAAGATATAAGTGAAGCACATGAAGTATTCTATAAATCAATGAAGAGCTATCTCATACTAGCATTAATCTTAAAGGAAAATACAAACACAAAGGACACAAGTCATGTGGACAAAACAAAAACCGAGGTATACCCATATTTGTTGAAGAAGAAAGATGGGATGCCACCGGGGCATCCCCGAGCTTAGATGCTTGAGTATACTTTTTAAATATTTACTTGTGGTGCCTTGGGCATCCCCAATCTTGAACTGTTGTCTCTCTTTATTCTTCTCACATCGGTAACTCCTCATTCTTCAAACACTTCATTCACAAAAACTTAAACAAAAACTTTGTGAGATCCGTTAGTGTAATAAACCAAACTACCACTTTAAGGTACTGTAATTAACTAATTCTTTGTTTATATTGGTTTTAAACCTACTGTATTCCAACTTCTCTATGGTTCATACCCCCCGATACTAGCCATAGATACATCAAAATAAGCAAACAACACACGAAAAACAGAATCTGTTAAGAACAGGACAGTCTGTAGTAATCTGGAAGTTTAGTAAACTTCTGTAACCCCAACAATTATGAAATAAATTTTACAATTTGAAAAATTTGTACATAAGTAATGTGAAAAAAGTTTCAGACCCATTTGACTTCCCAGTGAAAAATGTAAATTCATGCACTACAGCCAAAGTTTCTGTTTTTGTTCTGCACATAGTAAGCGAGCTATTTTATCATGCTAAAACCAAAGCTTGGCACATTATTTTATAATACAATGAATATACACAAGGGGATAATTATTTACAGATAAACTTCCATGAAAAAATTCTACATTGTTTCCGTGGGCATGAACACAAGTGCTCAAGGTCGACCCTCACTTCTTCAATGCATAACTTTCCAATCACTTCTCTTTTTGAAAAACTTTTTTAGGCATGAGAGGCAAGCAATTCCTTTTTGGTATTTTCATTATTTTTAATTTTTTTGTATGTTTCACCCGCAAATAAACAGAAATAAAAAGTAAAAACAAAATCTACTAAGTAAAGAAAGCAAACAAGCACACACGAGAATATCAACCCCACGCTATTGCTCCCCGGCAACGGCGCCAGAAAAGAGCTTGATAATCCCCAAGTGCAGGGAATCATCGTAGCAATTCCCAAAGGTGGAACTGATAAGTATGGAGTGTCTAACCCCCAAGGAGCTAAAGGTAAGATCAATATTCTCTCAAACCCTATCTGCCACTGATACGACTCTACGTGCACCGAACGTTTGCTTCCAACTAGAAACAAGAAATAAAACTGTGTTCTGGGTATGAAGAGGATAACTTTGTATGACATCGGAGAGCTAAAACATAAAAGTAGGTGCTGTTATCATAAAGTTAGAAAATATTACTAAATAATATAAATAGCGAGTGTGGAATAATGGTGGATCGGTGTGCGGAATTGTCCTAAGCAATTGTTAACAAGATCGATAGTCGTCATTGCAATTTCATACGAGGGAGAGGCATAAACTAGCATACTTTTTCTACTTGGATCATATGCTCTTATGATTGGAAACTCTAGCAAGCATCGCAAATACTAAAAGATTCATTACGGTAAAACCCAACCATAGCATTAAAGCATCAAGTCCCCTTTTATCCCATAGGCAACAACCCCCTTACTCGGGTTTAAGCTTTTGTCACTCTAGCAACCCACTATAAGCGAATCATGAACGTATTGCAACACCCTACAGCGGGAATCCCTCACGGTTTCATGGCACGGAGGGCACCATAGGACAGCACCAAGAATAAAACATACAACTCGTACCAATCTAGATCATCAATCAACTCAAGGACAAAAGATATCTACTCAAAACATCATAAGATGGCAACACATCATTGGATCATAATATGTAGCATAAAGCACCATGTTCAAGTAGGGATTACAGCGGGGTGCGGGAGAGTGGACCGTGTAAAAGAGATGAGGATGGTGATGTTGATGAAGACGATCACCGCGGCGATGATTCCCCTCCCGATGGCACTCCGGTGCCACCAAGAGGGAGGAGGAGAGTTTCTCCCCCTTGTGCTTCCTCCTCCATGGCTTTCCCCCTCTGGTCCTTGGCCTTCATGGAGATGATGGCCCCCTCCGGCAGGGTGCCGGAGAGGCCCTAGATTGATTTCTCGTGGCTAGAGAGGCTTGCGGTGGCGAAACTTCTAATCTAGGTTAATTCCCAAAAGTTTCAATATTTATAGGAATTATTGGTGTTGGTTTCACATCAGGGGGGTCTCCGGGCTGTCCACGAGACAGGGGGGCGCGCCCTCCTATCTGTTGGAAATATGCCCTAGAGGCAATAATAAAAGGATTATTATTATATTTCTTTGTTCATGATAGTTGTCTTTTATTCATGCTATAATTGTATTATCCGGAAATCGTAATACACGTGTGAATACTTAGATCACAACATGTCCCTAGTGAGCCTCTAGTTGACTAGCTCGTTGATCAACACATAGTCATGGTTTCCTGACTATTGACATTAGATGTCGTTGATAACGGGATCACATCATTGGGAGCATGATGTGATGGACAAGACCCAATCCTAAGCATAGCACAAGATCGTGTAGTTTGTTTTGCTAGAGCTTTTCCTATGTCAAGTATCTCTTCCTTAGACCATGAGATCGTGTAACTCCCAGATACCGTAGGAGTGCTTTGGGTGTATCAAACGTCACAACGTAACTGGGTGACTATAAAAGTGCACTACAGGTATCTCCGAAAGTGTCTGTTGGGTTGACACGGATCAAGATTGGGATTTGTCACACCGTATAACGGAGAGGTATCACTGGGACCACTCGGTAATGCATCATCATAATGATCTCAAAGTGATCAAGTGTCTGGTCACGGGATCATGCATTACGGTACGAGTAAAGTGACTTGCCAGTAACGAGATTGAACGAGGTATTGGGATACCGACGATCGAATCTTGGGCAAGTAACATACCGTCTGACAAAGGGAATAGTATACGGGGTTGCTTGAATCCTCGACATCGTGGTTCATCCGATGAGATCATAGAGGAGTATGTGGGAGCCAACATGGGTATCCAGATCCTGCTGTTGGTTATTGACCGGAGAGCCGTCTCGGTCATGTCTGCATGTCTCCCGAACCCGTAGGGTCTACACACTTAAGGTTCGGTGATGCTAGGGTTGTATGAATATGAGTATGCAGCAAACCGAATGTTGTTCAGAGTCCCGGATGAGATCCCGGACGTCACGAGGAGTTCCGGAATGGTCCGGAGGTAAAGAATTATATATAGGAAGTGTTGTTTCGGCCATCGGGAAAGTTTCGGGGTCACCTGGTATTGTATCGGGACCACCGGAAGGGTCCCGGGGTCCACCGGGTGGGGCCACCTATCCCGGAGGGCCCCGTGGGCTGAAGTGGGAGGGGAACCAGCCCCTAGTGGGCTGGTGCGCCCCCCCTTGGGCCCCCCTGCGCCTAGGGTTGGAAACCCTAGGTGGGGGGCGCGCCCCACTTGCCTTGGGGGGCACTCCAACCCCCCTGGCCGCCGCCCCCCCTTGGGAGATTGGATTTCCCAGGGCCGGCGCTCCCCCTGGGGGCCTATATAAAGGAGGGGGGAGGGAGGGCAGCCCTACCCTGTGTCTTGGCGCCTCCCTCCCCCTGCTACACCTCTTCCTCCTCCCACAATAGCTTGGCGAAGCCCTGCCGAAGTTCTGCTGCATCCACCACCACGCCACCGTGCTGCTGGATCATCATCAACCTCTCCTTCCCCCTTGCTGGATCAAGAAGGAGGAGACGTCATCCGCTCCTTACGTGTGTTGAACGCGGAGGTGCTGTCCGTTCGGCACTTGGTCATCGGTGATTTGGATCATGGCGAGTATGACTCCATCATCCCCGTTCCCTTGAACGCTTCCGCACGCGATCTACAAGTGGTATGTAGATGCAATCTCTCTCTTATCACTCGTTTCTTAGATGAACTCATAGATGGATCTTGGTGAAACCGTAGGAAAAATTTTAATTTTCTGCAACGTTCCCCAACAGTGGCATCATGAGCTAGGTCTATGCGTAGTTCTCTATTGCACGAGTAGAACACAAATTTGTCGTGGGCGTAGATCTTGTCAACTTGCTTGCCTCTACTAGTCTTTTCTTGCTTCAGCGGTATTGTGGGATGAAGCGTCCCGGACCGACCTTACACGTACGCTTACGTAAGACAGGTTCCACCGACTGACATGCACTAGTTGCATAAGGTGGCTAGCGGGTGTCTGTCTCTCCCACTTTAGTTGGAGCGGATTCGATGAAAAGGGTCCTTATGAAGGGTAAATAGAAGTTGACAAAATCACGTTGTGGTTATTCGTAGGTAAGAAAACATTCTTGCTAGAACCCAATTGCAGCCACATAAAAGATGCAACAACAATTAGAGGACGTCTAACTTGTTTTTGCAGCAATTGTCATGTGATGTGATATGGCCAGAAGTTGTGATGAATGATGAATGATATATTGTGATGTATGAGATCATGTTCTTGTAATAGGAATCACGACTAGCATGTCGATGAGTATGACAACCGGCAGGAGCCATAGGAGTTGTCTTTATTTTTGTATGACCTGCGTGTCATTGAAGAACGCCATGTAAATTACTTTACTTTATTGCTAAACGTGTTAGCCATAGAAGTAGAAGTAGTCGTTGGCGTGACAACTTCATGAAGACACGATGATGGAGATCATGGTGTCATGCCGGTGACGAAGATGATCATGGAGCCCCGAAGATGGAGATCAAAGGAGCTATCTGATATTGGCCATATCATGTCACTATTATATAATTGCATGTGATGTTTATTATGTTTATGCATCTTGTTTACTTAGAACGACGGTAGTAAATAAGATGACCCGTTATAATAATTTCAAGAAAGTGTTCCCCCTAACTGTGCGCCGTTGCTAAAGTTCGTCGTTTCGAAGCACCACGTGATGATCGGGTGTGATAGATCCTTACGTTCACATACAACGGGTGTAAGACAGTTTTACACATGCATAAACACTTAGGGTTAACTTGACGAGCCTAGCATGTACAGACATGGCCTCAGAACACAAGAGACCGAAAGGTCGAACATGAGTCGTATGGAAGATACAATCAACATGGAGATGTTCACCGATGATAACTAGTCCGTCTCACGTGATGATCGGACACGGCCTAGTCGACTTGGATCGTGTAACACTTAGATGACTAGAGGGATGTCTAATCTGAGTGGGAGTTCATTAAATAATTTGATTAGATGAACTTAATTATCATGAACTTAGTCTAAAAACCTTTGCAAAATATCTCTTGTAGATCAAATGGTCAACGCTCATGTCAACATGAACTTCAACGCGTTCCTAGAGAAAACCAAGCTGAAAGATGATGGCAGCAACTATTCGGACTGGGTCCAGAACCTGAGGATCATCCTCATAGCAGCCAAGAAAGATTATGTCCTAGAAGCACCGCTAGGTGAAGCACCCATCCCAGAGAACCAAGACGTTATGAACACTTGGCAGTCACGTGCTGATGATTACTCCCTCGTTCAGTGCGGCATGCTTTACAGCTTAGAACCGGGGCTCCAAAAGCGTTTTGAGCGACACGGAACATATGAGATGTTCGAGGAGCTCAAAATGGTTTTTCAAGCTCATGACCGGGTCGAGAGATATGAAGTCTCCGACAAGTTCTATAGTTATAAGATGGAGGAAAACAGTTCTGTCAGTGAACACATACTCAAAATGTCTGGGTTGCACAACCGCCTGTCCCAGCTGGAGATCAACCTCCCGGATGAGGCGGTCATTGACAGAATCCTTCAGTCGCTCCCACCGAGCTACAAGAGCTTTGTGTTGAACTACAATATGCAGGGGATGGTGAAGACCATTCCTGAAGTATTTTCAATGCTGAAGTCAGCAGAGGTTGAAAGCAAGAAAGAACATCAAGTGTTGATGGTCAATAAGACCACTAAGTTCAAGAAGGGCAAGGGTAAGAAGAACTTCAAGAAGGACGGCAAAGATGTTGCCGCGCCCGGTAAGCCAGTTGCCGGGAAGAAGTCAAAGAATGGACTCAAGCCTGAGACTGAGTGCTTTTATTGCAAAGGGAAGGGTCACTGGAAGCGGAACTGCCCCAAATACTTAGCGGACAAGAAGGCCGGCAACACTAAAGGTATATTTGATATACATGTAATTGATGTGTACCTTACCAGTACTCGTAGTAACTCCTAGGTATTTGATACCGGTGCCGTTGCTCATATTTGTAACTCACAGCAGGAGCTGCGGAATAAGCAGAGACTGGTGAAGGACGAGGTGACGATGCGCGTCGGGAATGGTTCCAAGGTCGATGTGATCGCTGTCGGCACGCTACCTCTACATTTACCTACGGGATTAGTTTTAAACCTCAATAATTGTTATTTAATGCCAAGTTTGAGCATGAACATTGTATCTAGATCTCGTTTGATGCGAGATGGCTACTCATTTAAATTCGAGAATAATGGTTGTTCTATTTATATGAGAGATATGTTTTATGGTCATGCCCCGATGGTCAATGGTTTATTCTTAATGAATCTCGAATGTAATGTTACACATATTCATAGTGTGAATACCAAAAGATGTAAAGTTGATAACGATAGTCCCACATACTTGTGGCACTGCCGCCTTGGTCACATTGGTGTCAAGCGCATGAAGAAGCTCCATGCTGATGGACTTTTAGAGTCTCTCGATTATGAATCATTTGACACATGCGAACCATGCCTCATGGGCAAAATGACCAAGACTCCGTTCTCCGGAACAATGGATCGAGCAACCAACTTATTGGAAATCATACATAATGATGTGTGTGGTCCAATGAGCGTTGAGGCTCGTGGAGGATATCGTTATGTTCTCACTCTCACTGAAGACTTAAGTAGATATGGGTATGTCTACTTGATGAAACACAAGTCAGAGACCTTTGAAAGGTTCAAGGAATTTCAGAATGAAGTAGAGAATCAACGTGACCGAAAGATAAAATTCTTACGATCTGATCATGGAGGAGAATATTTAAGTCACAAATTTGGTACACACTTAAGAAAATGTGGAATCGTTTCACAACTCACGCCGCCTCGAACACCTCAGCGTAACAGTGTGTCCGAACGTCATAATCGCACTCTATTGGATATGGTGCAGTCTATGATGTCTCTTACCGATTTACCGCTATCATTTTGGGGATACGCTCTAGAGACAGCTACATTCACTTTAAATAGGGCACCGTCTAAATCTGTTGAGACGACACCGTATGAACTATGGTTTGGGAAGAAACCTAAGCTATCATTTCTAAAAGTTTGGGGATGCGATGCTTATGTCAAGAAACTTCAACCTGAAAAGCTCGAACCCAAGTCGGAAAAATGCGTCTTCATAGGATACCCTAAGGAAACCATTGGGTATACCTTCTACCTTAGATCCGAAGGCAAGATCTTTGTTGCCAAGAACGGATCCTTTCTGGAAAAGGAGTTTCTCTCGAAAGGAGTAAGTGGGAGGAAAGTAGAACTCGATGAAGTACTACCTCTTGAACCGGAAAGTAGTGCAGCTCAGGAAAATGTTCTTGTGGTGCCTACACCAACTGGAGAGGAAATTAATGATGATGATCAAGGTACTTTGGATCAAGTTGCTACTAAACTTCGTAGGTCCACAAGGACACGTTCCACACCAGAGTGGTATGGCAACCCTATCCTGGAAATCATGTTGTTAGACAACGGTGAACCTTCGAACTATGAAGAAGCGATGGCGGGCCCAGATTCCAACAAATGGCTAGAAGCCATGCAATCCGAGATAGAATCCACGTATGAAAACAAAGTATGGACTTTGACTGACTTGCCCGATGATCGGCGAGCGATAGAAAACAAATGGATCTTTAAGAAGAAGACGGACGCGGATGGTAATGGCACCATCTATAAAGCTCGACTTGTCGCTAAGGGTTATCGGCAAGTTCAAGGGATTGACTACGATGAGACTTTCTCTCCCGTAGCGAAGCTTAAGTCCCTCCGAATCATGTTAGCAATTGTCGCATACTATGATTATGAGATATGGCAGATGGACGTCAAAACGGCATTCCTTAACGGTTATCTTAAGGAAGAGTTGTATATGATGCAGCCGGAAGGTTTTTTCGATCCTAAGAATGCTAACAAAGTATGCAAGCTCCAGCGATCCATTTATGGGCTGGTGCAAGCATCTCGGAGTTGGAACATTCGCTTTGATGAGATGATCAAAGCGTTTGGGTTTATGCGGACTTATGGAGAAGCCTGCGTTTACAAGAAAGTGAGTGGGAGCTCTATAGCATTTCTCATATTATATGTAGATGACATACTTTTGATGGGAAATGATATAGAATTCTTGGACAGCATTAAGGCCTACTTGAATAAGTGTTTTTCAATGAAGGACCTTGGAGAAGCTGCTTACATATTAGGCATCAAGATCTATAGGGATAGATAGAGACGCCTCATAGGTCTTTCACAAAGCACATACCTTGATAAGATTTTGAAGAAGTTCAAAATGGATCAGTCCAAGAAAGGGTTCTTGCCTGTATTGCAAGGTGTGAGATTGAGCTCGGCTCACGACCACAGCAAAAGATAAAGAAGAGATGAGCGTCATCCCCTATGCCTCAGCCATAGGATCTATTATGTATGCCATGTTGTGTACCAGACCTCATGTAAACCTTGCCGTAAGTTTGGTAGGAAGGTACCAAAGTAATCCCGGCAAGGAACACCGGACAGCGGTCAAGAATATCCTCAAGTACCTGAAAAGGACAAAGGACATGTTTCTCGTTTATGGAGGTGACGAAGAGCTTGTCGTAAAGGGTTACGTCGACGCTAGCTTCGACACAGATCTGGATGACTCTAAGTCACAAACCAGATACGTGTATATGTTGAATGGTGGGGCAGTAAGCTGGTGCAGCTGCAAGCAGAGCGTCGTGGCGGGATCTACATGTGAAGCGGAGTACATGGCAGCCTCAGAGGCAGCGCATGAAGCAATTTGGGTGAAGGAGTTCATCACCGACCTAGGAGTCATACCCAATGCGTCGGGGCCGATCAAACTCTTCTGCGACAACACTGGAGCTAGTGCCCTTGCCAAGGAGCCCAGGTTTCACAGGAAGACCAGGCACATCAAGCGTCATTTGAACTCCATCCATGAAAATGTTCAAGATGGAGACATAGATATTTGCAAAGTACATACGGATCTGAATGTCGCAGATCCATTGACTAAACCTCTTCCGCGAGCAAAACATGATCAACACCAGAACTCTATGGGTGTTCGATTCATCACAATGTAACTAGATTATTGACTCTAGTGCAAGTGGGAGACTGTTGGAAATATGCCCTAGAGGCAATAATGAAAGGATTATTATTATATTTCTTTGTTCATGATAGTTGTCTTTTATTCATGCTATAATTGTATTATCCGGAAATCGTAATACACGTGTGAATACTTAGACCACAACATGTCCCTAGTGAGCCTCTAGTTGACTAGCTCGTTGATCAACAGATAGTCATGGTTTCCTGACTATGGACATTAGATGTCGTTGATAACGGGATCACATCATTGGGAGAATGATGTGATGGACAAGACCCAATCCTAAGCATAGCACAAGATCGTGTAGTTTGTTTTGCTAGAGCTTTTCCTATGTCAAGTATCTCTTCCTTAGACCATGAGATCGTGTAACTCCCGGATACCGTAGGAGTGCTTTGGGTGTACCAAACATCACAACGTAACTGGGTGACTATAAAGGTGCACTACAGGTATCTCCGAAACTGTCTATTGGGTTGACACGGATCAAGACTGGGATTTGTCACTCCGTATAACGGAGAGGTATCACTGGGCCCACTCGGTAATGCATCATCATAATGAGCTCAAAGTGATCAAGTGTCTGGTCACGGGATCATGCATTACGGTACGAGTAAAGTGACTTGCCGGTACCGAGATTGAACGAGGTATTGGGATACCGACGATCGAATCTCGGGCAAGTAACATACCGTCTGACAAAGGGAATAGTATACGGGGTTGCTTGAATCCTCGACATCGTGGTTTATCCGATGAGATCATCGAGGAGTATGTGGGAGCCAACATGGGTATCCAGATCCCGCTGTTGGTTATTGACCGGAGAGCCATCTCGGTCATGTCTGCATGTCTCCCGAACCCGTAGGGTCTACACACTTAAGGTTCGGTGACGCTAGGGTTGTATGAATATGACTATGCAGCAAACCAAATGTTGTTCGGAGTCCTGGATGAGATCCCGGACGTCATGAGGAGTTCCAGAATGGTCCGGAGGTAAAGAATTATATATAGGAAGTGCTGTTTCGGCCATCGGGAAAGTTTTGGGGTCACCCGGTATTGTACCGGGACCACCGGAAGGGTCCCGGGGGTCCACAGGGTGGGGCCACCTATCCCGGAGGGCCCCGTGGGCTGAAGTGGGAGGGGAACCAGCCCCTAGTGGGCTGGTGCGCCCCCTTGGGCCCCCCTGCGCCTAGGGTTGGAAACCCTAGGTGGGGGGCGCGCCCCACTTGCCTTGGGGGGGCACTCCAACCCCCCTGGCCGCCGCCCCCCCTTGGGAGATTGGATCTCCCAGGGCCGGCGCCCCCTGGGGGCCTATATAAAGGAGGGGGGAGGGAGGGCAGCCGCACCCTGTGTCTTGGCGCCTCCCTCCCCCTGCTACACCTCTTCCACCTCCCGTAATAGCTTGGCGAAGCCCTGCCGGAGTTCTGCTGCATCCACCACCACGCCGTCGTGCTGCTGGATCATCATCAACTTCTCCTTCCCCCTTGTTGGATCAAGAAGGAGGAGACGTCATCCGCTCCGTACGTGTGTTGAACGCGGAGGTGCTGTCTGTTCGGCACTTGGTCATCGGTGATTTGGATCACGGCGAGTACGACTCCATCATCCCCGTTCCCTTGAACGCTTCCGCACGCGATCTACAAGTGGTATGTAGATGCAATCTCTCTCTTATCACTCGTTGCTTAGATGAACTCATAGATGGATCTTGGTGAAACCGTAGGAAATTTTTTAATTTTCTGCAACGTTCCCCAACACTATCTTGTGGGCAGCCCGGAGCTCTTCTGGCCCAACTCTAATGCTCCGTGGTCTTCTTTTGGCCATAAAAAATCCTCAAAAATTGGCACGTCATTTGGACTCCGTTTGGTATCCCTTTTCTATAAAACACAAAAACAAGGAGAAAACATAAACTGGCACTGGGCTCTAGGTCAATAGGTTAGTCCCAAAAATCATATAAAATGATATATAAATGCATATAAAACACCATAGATGGGTAATATAATAGCATGAATACTTCATAAATTATAGATACATTGGAGACGTATCATCACCCCTAGAGTCCACGCCGAGGGCTCTTCTCGTGAGCTTGTGCTTCACGCCGCTATGCCTCCGCGGTCTTGGATTCGCCTTCCTCCCTCCTTAGCCTTTAAGATACTGTCGAGGGGGCCTCGGGAGCTCTGGCTGCAGCACGCCGACTGCAGCACCCCCGCGACCGAGGCAGAGGTTGAGGTTGTCGCCCCGGGCAAGGTTTTCATGACCCAAGGCTGGGGCGAGATCGCCCGGGTCTGCCGGACAGGGGGTGCCCTCGTAATTCATATTGAATACGACAGCGCCTCCTTGATGCTCTTCAAGGTCTTCGACACGGAAGGATGCCGGCTGGAGTGCTGCCCTGAGGAAGGCGGCCGGGTTCATCGGAGTGGCGAGGTCCAGGCCTGCCAATCGCTTCCCCAGCAGCTCCCCAGGCAGCAGCGGAGGAGCCGGTGCGTCCAGCGACTCTCCCGAGCTTCTTGCGACTCCGGAGACGAGCGACGACAGCTACAAGCCCCCTAGCTCGCGCCGCGCTCAAAGCAGGGCAGCTTCGTCTGGCCGCCGATGCTGCTGATCTGGATGGGGTCGGCACCGGCGCCTGGCGGCCCACTGTTGATGATGGCGTCTCCTGCGGAGGCGCGCGTAGTTAGCGTTCCTTAGGATTAGCGCATTTTGTTCCCTGCGAGGAATCGAAGTAACACCCCGCGGGTCTATAAGGCGTTTGTCGGATTTCGGGTTCCGGCAGACCCTTTAGGTTCAAACTCTGGGGTGCGCATGAAGATCTCTCCCCTACCGACTCACGTCTCGAAGCCTCGCAAGGAATCTAGGCTACACGATGAACAACGCAAGGGACGCAAGGTTTATACTGGTTCAGGCCACCATTGTGGTGTAATACCCTACTCCAGTGTGTGGTGTGGTGGATTGCCTCAGGGGCGGATGTTGAACAATACAAGAGATCAAATCCAACTCCCTTGCTGCCTGGGAGCTTGTCTGTCGACCCAAACGATGTGGTAGCCTTGGTGTTATTGATATCAAGATACAAAATGTTGCGCTTCTCCTAAAGTACTTATTCAAGTTCTACAATCGTGAGGATGTGCCCTGGGTTCAGCTAGTCTGGGAGGCGTACTACCCGAACAAGGTGCCGCACGCCACTGAGCTAATGGGTTCCTTCTGGTGGAAAGACGTAATGCAGCTCAGTGGAACCTTCCGTGGGGTCGCCAGGGTCATCCCCGGGGATGGATGCAGCTCTTTGTTTTGGAAAGATGTCTGGTTTAGTGACACTGGCTCCGCACTGATGGACACGCATTCGCGAGCCTTCTCTTATGCTCTGAACGAGGATGAATCCGTTGCTAGGGTTCTTAGGACCACTGATCCAGCCATGATCTTCAGTCTGCCTCTTTCGGCCCAGGCTAGGGAGGAGATAAGAGAGATACAGCAAGGGTCCTCGCATGTTTGTCTGGAATACGATTCACCCGACGTTTGGGTCTGTGAACTAGGACGTTATTCGTCAAAGAAGTACTACAACCACTATTTCAAGCAGGTGAAAGCTGATGAGGCCTTTGGTTGGCTATGGAAAGCCAAATGCCCGATCAAGTTCAAGATGTTTGGGTGGCTGCTTATGGTCGATCGTTTGAACACCAGGAACATGCTGAAGAGGCGGCACTTTGCTGTAGCCGGGGGCAACTACACTTGCATGCTCTGCCAAACCCCGCCAGAGGAAACCGTGGAACATCTCTTCTTCGAGTGCCCTTTTGCCAAACAATGTTGGAGTAAGGTTGGTCTGACCTGGCCAGGAGGAACCAATAGGCTAGCCATCTTGCATGCTGGGAGAGAGAGCTGGCGTCGGCCGCTTTTCATGGATATCTTCCTGCTTGCTACTTGGAGCCTATGGATGGAAAGAAACAACCAACATTTCAGGGGGATCCTGCGCTCGTTCGTGGCATGGTTGGCTAGGTTCAAACTTCTGTTGGGTTTGGTGATCCATAAATGTCCTGAGAAAGTTCATCCTTTTCTTTCTGACTTCATTGTAAATTTGGACAGCTACTTTTGATTCTGCAACACTTACGGCCGGGGGGCCTAAAACCCATTGTAACACACTTGTAACTGTTATGTTGTGAGTAATACAAAGTCAGTGGGAGCCTCTCCCACTGTCACTAATTCCTCAAAAAAAACAATACAAGAGAAGAACATCCTCGCGAGGGATGTTCTTGTGGTGGTGTTGTCCCTTTGGAGGGGTCGATTCCAGATTCCCCCTATGGTATGGTGGCTAGCCCTATATATAGAGTGAGAGGCCCTAGTCCTCTTCCCAAATATTGAGTGGGAAGGGCGCCAACAATTGGCCATTTTGAAGGGGAACATCTAGTACACTTATCCTGACTAAAGTTGGTCTTCGACTGCCAAATACTCTGATGATGACGCCGTCTTGGGCTCCACGGTGACCTCCATCCTGCCGCTCTGCTAGTCTTGGTCTTGTTGCACCGAAATGGTAGCCTTTGCCTGATGCCTTGGCCTGTGCTTGCTCCCTTTGCACAAAAGGGGAAACAAGGACACTGTGCAGGCAGGCGCCCGCCTGGCGCCCGCCTGGCCTCGATCATCATGGCTTGCGTCATGGGCACCTCGTGAAGTACCCCCTTCCTTGATCTCTCCGCCTCTTCGAGAGCTAGCCTGACGAGGCTGCTCCTGAGGAAGCTTCCCGTCGTCCGCCCCGCGAGGCTTGGCCCCTCGCGAGGGTCTTGAGCTTGAGTTGATGAAGGTGGGCCGCACTGGGCCACAGCTCGAGCCACACCGCAGGCAGGCAAGTCTGGGGACCCCCGTTCCCAGAATGCCGACAGTAGCCCCTGGGCCCAAGGCGCTCCCGGACTTGGCTTAGCAGAGAAGCGAAGGGGCAAGTGCGAAGCGTCGCGAGTCCCAACAGCCTGCGGCCTTGGGCGCCGCGTGGAGGTTGATTGGGCATGGGCGCCTCTGCTTCCCCACGACGCCTTGGCAACCGTCCCAACGTGACTAGTCCCTGCATGCAAAACGGGTCATGATTACCTGTGATCATGGAGTACGACGGTTGACCTCCTCCGGCTATAAGTACGGAACAGCACGAGCCCTTCCAGTCCGTCTCTCCTTGCTCCGCCTCTTCTTATTTGCTCCTCCTCCAGTTCGACAACAATGGCGCCGACCCGCCGGTTCTCTGTCGAAGAAAAAGGGAAGGCCCCCCGAGAGGGGCCTGTCCCACTCCCACTGAAGAAGCGGTCGGTCCTCTGCCGCGGAGATGAGGGGGCTCAGCAGGAGGCGTCGAGGCCTTGGTATGAGCGGCCTCCTCCCGGATATCCATTACCCTTGTACGCCCAGGCCGAGGGCCCTGGGGAAGAGGGCGCCGAGCGGCGCCGCCGCGTCGCCGGCGGATCATGGCGACACAGATCGTCCCCCCTAGAGTCCACGCTGCAAACTCCTCCCGCGAGCTCGTGCTTCACGCCGCCATGCCTCCGAGCTCCTGGATCCGCCTTCCTGCTTCCTTCGCCTTCGAGATACCGCCGAGGGGGCCTCGGGAGCTTTGGCTGCAGCACGCCGATTGCCGCACCCCCGCGACCGAAGCGGAGGTCGAGGTTGTCACCCCTGGCAAGGTCTTCATGACCCGAGGCTGGGGCGAGATCGCCAGGGTCTACCGAACGGAGGGCACTCTCATGATCCATCTGGAGTACAATGACGCCTCCCTGATGCTCTTCAAGGTCTTCGACGAGGAAGGACGCCGGCTGGAGTGCTGCCCCAGAGACAGCAACCAGAGCCCTGGAGCGGCGAGGACTAGGCTTGCCGCCCGCCTTTCCGGCAGCTCCTCTGGTAGCAGCGGGCGTGCCGGTGGGTCCAGCGACTCCCCCGAACTCGTTCTGACTCCGGAGACGAGTGACGACAGCTATGAGCCCCCGAGCTCACGTCACGCTCGGAGCAGAGCCGGTGCGCCTGGCGGTCGGCATGGCTGATCGGGATGGGGTTCGCGCTGGCCCCACGCGGCCCACTGTTGATGATGGCGTCTTCTACTGCGGCTCCTGTAGTTAGGGCTCTTTAGGATTTGCATCTTTTGTTTCCTGCGGGGAATCAAGGAAGTACCCCGTGGGGGTATGTAAAGCGTCTGTAATCCCTTTTGTTAATATGATCCTTATCGTGATGCAGTGTGAGATGCTTGTCCTGTCCTGGCTTGGTTCCTCCTTTTCAACCTCACGAGGGCCTGGTGCTCTGCACCGACAGGTCCCGGTCCCCAGGCAGGCTTCAGCCGTCGCTGGTATGCCAGGTCGCTATGTCGTGGTCAAGGCCAGGAGGTGAGTGGCCCGAGGTCCAGTAAGAGCCCCCGAGGCGTGATGCTCAGGAGGTCCCCCTTGGCGCTCAAGCAGCCGTCACTCGGTGAGAAAGGAGCGCAACGTCTCCATTACAGGGCCGCATTAGGTGCATAGTCGGTGTTGCGTTAGCTAGCAATTCCGTAGAGGGCGACTTATCTCAGGAGTTTGGAGCCATTTCTCGGCGTGGCGCCAAGCCCGCGCGTCGGTAGCTAGGGGGTTGCCCGGTGAGGTCCTCGCGAGCTTCTTCCTTCTCCCCCGCACTCCCCTTCGTGCTCTACGTCCTCGGGTCCCGGCCCTCGAGCGAGCTCAGCCGTTGCTGGTATGCCAGGTCGCGATGCCGTGGACAAGGCCAGGAGGTGAGGGCTGGAGAGCCAGTAAGAGCCCGTGAGTCGCGATGCTCAGGTGCCCCCCTTTAACACACAGGCGGTTCGTGCGGGTGAGAGAGGAAGAGAGGCCGCGAAGGCCTTGCCCGACGCTGTCGCTTAGATAGTCCCTGCAAACTCATCGCGAGGAAAACGAGAACTGCTATCACAATTGCCGGCCAACCACTGGTTGCTCTGGGGGAGTGATGAGGGCACTGAGGGCCTGGTGAGGTGGCGCCTAGTGGGCCTGCCGCAACTAGAGCTCTGCCACTCAGATTTGTCAGTGTTGCAGGGACGGGCCCATGCACAAGCGCCGTGCCAGGGGGAGCAGCTCCATAGGTTGGCGTCAATTGATCGAGCAATTAAGCCAGGTAGGTTAAGCATGGAATAGTAAATCAGCTCAAACGAATGCGAGAGGGATATAAGCCACTGGGTCAGGCCCGAGCGGCTTGGGGATAATGCAGCCCGAGGGGCGCTCCCAACAAGGTAACCTAAAGACATGAACAAAAGAGATACATGCCATAGGGACGGACCCACGCGGCCTGGGAATGATGCAGCCCTGGGGGCGCTCCCAGCTGAAATGGAACTTGAAAGATGTCACCTGATACCATTGGAGATGAAGGAATGCTGAAGTAGCGGAGGACGCGTGGTGAGGAAGCCGATCCTCACGAGCCCCTAGGACCCAGAGCCTCAGGAGGCTCTGGGGGCGCAGGCGGCTCCTCGAGGGCCATCTCCATCTCTTCTAGGATTGCGCCATGCCTGACCTCCTGAGCCTCCAGAATGCTCCTCAGCAGGCGTTGATGAGTGGCGACCGCGTTCGGCAGGCCGAGAGGCATGCGAACGTAGCTGTGGGGTGGACCCTCGCAACGTCCCACACGCGAGGGCCAGAGGCGCTCCTGAGACGCGGCTCGGTTGAGCCCTGGCACGTCGATGTAGACGCACAGCCCACCATCCTTGCCTGGATGGAGGGCTACGGCGGGTAAGCGGCGGCTGCCGCGCATGACTCTTGACTCCTGCAGCTCCTAAGTGTTTCTTGTGATGAACTCCTGAGGGTTTGGCCCTCCTTGCCTCATACCTTCCTGAGGGAAACGTGCTTTGAAGCACGCCTCCAAGTGGTGCCCGAGCACCTCCCTCGTGACCATGGAAAAGTCGGTGGCCCTCCAAGAGAGAGGCCCCAAGCCTTGCCTGAAGAGGGCGCCGGGCGTGCCTTCCTATGCGACAGAGGGAGGTGCCCCTTGAACGGGCGCGGATCCTGACGCAACACCTTTGGAGGTGCCTGCCTTCTGATGGTTTGGGCTAGGTGATGTCTTCTTCTTCTTAGGGACTGCCTCGGGAAGGCTCCCGCTCCTGTGATCTGGGTCTTCGATTGCCGCGGCCTGGAAGGCACGCTTGAGAGAACACACTCCATCCCTCTCCTCACAGGGGATTGTGATGACTCCATCGCTTCCTGGCATCTTGAGGACATTGTATCCATGGTGAGTCACTGCCATGAACTTGGCCAGGGCCAGATACCCAAGGATGGCGTTGTAAGGCAGGCGAATGTGGGCGACGTCGAAGTCAATAAGCTCAGTGCAGTAGTTTTTGCACTGTTCGAAGGTGACAGGGAGGCGGACCTACCCTATCGGGGTGGTAGAACCATTGGTGACTCCTGAGAAAGGCTTGGTTGGCTGAAGCTGATCATACGACACTTGGAGATTATTGAATGTCTTGACAGATAGAACGTTGAGCCCTGCTCCACCATTGATGAGGGTCCAGGTGACCTGCACGTTGCTGATGACTGGGGAACAGAGCATTGGGAGAACACCAGCCGTTGCTGCGCACTTGAGTTGATCCGTTGAACTGAACATGATGGCACACGTGGACCACCTGAGAGGACGCGAGGCCTCGGTCTTTGGGAGGACTGCATTCACCTCGCGAGCAAACTGCTTGAAGATGCGCTGAGAGGCCGGGGCTTGAGCCCCACCCAGGATGCAAGCGATTGCGCGTGGCTCCTGGAAGCCGCCAGCCCTCTCGTCCTGGTGCTGGTCTTCATTCCTCCTTGGCGGTGGCGGCAGAGGAGGGAGGCCTGCGTTGCCTTGCGGGCGATCCTCACGAGGTTGATCTTTCCAACCCCCCTCGCGAGGCTGGTCCTGCCAGCGGTCCTCGCGAGGCCGGTCACACCATCCTTGGCGAGGGCCACGGTCTTCCCATCGTCCTCCACCTCTTCCTCCTCCTCGGTCATAGCCCCGATCATTGCGCTCGGGGCACCGGCCGATTCGTTCATCTCGCATAGCTCTGAGCTCTTGGCATTCGTTGGTGTTGTGGGTGTGGAGGTCGTGGTACACGCAGTACCGGCTGCCCTTGGATGACTTCGGCTGATCCCTGCCTTGCTTGGTATCTGGCTCAGCTGCAAGCACAACTGCTCCTTTGCGCTTCACGTCCTTGACCTTGGGCTTCTTCTCTTCCCGATCAGCAGCCGGAAGCTCGAGGAGGGAGAGGCGCCCTTCCTCAGCCCTGGCGCACCTGGTCGCTAAGTTGAACAGCTCCAGAGATGTGCACAGATCCTCATGGATCGCCAGCTCTTCCTTCATCTTGATGTCACGAACGCCATTAGAGAGGGCTGAGATGATGGCTTCCTCAGTCACCCTGGGGATCTTGAGGCGGGCGTTGTTGAAGCACTGGATGTACTTTTGCAGGGTCTCTCCTGGCTATTGCTTGATGCGGCGCAAGTCACTCATGGCCGGGGGCCGGTCGCGAGTGCCCTGGAAGTTGGCGATGAAGCGAGTGCGCATCTCGTCCCAAGAGGAGATCGTGCTGGGAGGCAGGTTTAGGAGCCAGGTGCAGGCGCCATCCTTGAGCGCCATGGGAAACCAGTTCTCCATGACTTTTTTTGTCCCCGTTGGCCGCCTCGATGCCCAGCTCGTAGAGCTGGAGGAACTCCGCGGAGTCGGCCGTGCCATCGTATTGAGGAGGCAGATCTGGCTTGAACTTGCCCGGCCAAGCCACGCTGCACAGCTCGGCAGTGAAGGCGCGGCAGCCTGCAGTGGCCATAGGGGGCCTTTGGTAACGAAGGGCTTGATCTTGGAGGTCTCTGTGCACTGCCGCCAGGAGCAGCGCGGGGTCTTGGCGCGCTGGAGCAGGAGCGCGGTCTTGACGTGCTGGCGCAGGGAGCACGCGAGCGCCTTCTTGAGGGCAAGGGATCTCTTGGCAGCTCTTTTCTTGCTGCGCGGGCGCTGGACATGGCGGGTCTCCTCCAGGGGCCGCGCGCCTTGGGGCCAGGGCGCCTTCTTGAGGAGGAGGCGGCGGAGGCGCCTCCGGGGCCGCGTTGCCCGCACAGGACGGAGGGCGATGCAGCGAGAAGGACGGCGCAGGGGAGCCCCCTGCGGCGCTGACGAGCTCGGTGATGCAAGCAAGCCACTCGTTGTAGAGGTCGTCGACGGGGCGGTAATGCAGGAGCTCACGTGACAGGAGCAAAGCGGCATGCGCGTCCACGGGAGCGCGACGAGCGTGCGACAACGAGCCTGCTAGAGTCAGTGACGGGGTAGCGGTGCGGCCTTCTCGCTGCACCGAGGGATGCAGCAATGCTGCCTGCTGCTCGTTCCCCACCGGGCCGGTGGTAGCGTGGGCAGCAGGCGATGGGGAACGACGGCGAGGCCCGCCGACGGGGGCTGTCTGGGCGACATGGGCCGCGAGAGCAGCCCGACGCTCGGCACGGGCTCGGCGAGCGTCAAACATGGATGCGACAGACAACGAAACGCATGACGGCGGAAGACACGATTCCGGTGCACCCCTACCTGGCGCACCAAATGCCTGATTTCGGGTTCCGGCAGACCCTTGAGGTTCGAACTCTGGGGTGCGCACGAAGATCTCTCCTCTACCGACTCACATCTCGAAGCCTCGCAAGGAATATAGGCTACACGATGAACAACACAAGGGACACAAGGTTTATACTGGTTCAGGCCACCATTGTGGTGTAATACCCTACTCCAGTATGTGGTGTGGTGGATTGCCTCAGGGGCGGATGATGAACAATATAAGAGAAGAACAGCCTCGCGAGGGATGTTCTTGTGGTGGTGTTGTCCCTTTAGAGGGGTCGATTCCAGATTCCCCCTATGCTATGGTGGCTAGCCCTATATATAGAGTGAGAGGCCCTGGTCCTCTTCCCAAATATTGAGCGGGAAGGGCGCCAACAATTGGCCATTTTGAAGGGGAACATCTAGTACACTTATCCTAACTAAAGTTGGTCTTCGACTGCCAAAGACTCTGACGATGACACTGTCTTGGGCTCCACGGTGACCTCCATCTTGCCACTCTACTGGTCTTGGTCTTGTTGCACTGAAATGGTAGCCTTTGCTGATGCCTTGGCCTGTGCTTGCTCCCTTTGCACCAAAGGGGAAACAAGGACACTGCACAGGCTGACGCCCGCCTGGCCTCGATCGTCATGGCTTGCGTCACGGGTACCTCACGAGGTACCCCATGCCTTGATCTCTCTGCCTCCTCGCGAGCCAGCCTGACGAGGCTGCTCTTGAGGAAGCTTGCCATCGTCCGCTCCCGCGAGGCTTGGCCCCTCTCGAGGGTCTTGAGCTTGAGTTGATGAACGTGGGCCGCACTGGGCCATGGCTCGAGCCACGCCACAGGCCGCAGGCAGGCAAGTCTGGGGACCCCCATTCCCAGAATGCCGACAGCGTCTGCCATGCCTTTTGTGCATATTATCCTTATTATGAATTGATGTGAGGTGCTTGCCCTGTCCCGGCTCGGCTCCCCCTTTCTATCCTCACGAAGGCTTGGTGCTCTACGCTGATAGGTCCCGGTCCCCATGCAGGCTTCAACCGTCGCTGGTATGCCAGGTCGCGATGTCGTGGTCAAGGCCAGGAGGTGAGCGGCCCGAGGTCCAGTAAGAGCCACCAAGGCGCGATGCTCAGGAGGTCCCCTTTAGCGCGCAAGCAACCTCCGTTGGGCGAGAAAGGAAGGTAGCATCATCGTGACAGGACCGCACTGGGCGAGGGTTTGATGTTGCGTCGATCTAGCTTCTGCAGAGGTGCGACTTATCTCGTGGGCTTGGAGTCGTTATCCGCCGAGGTGCCTGGCCTGCATGCCGACAGCTGGGGTGTCGCTGGGTTGGGTACTCGTGAGCTTCTCCCCTCTTCCCCGCACTTTCCTTTATGCTCTACGTCCTCAGGTCCCAGCCCTCCAGCGAGCTCAGCCGCCGCTGGTATGACAGGTCGCGATGCCATGGGTCAAGGCCAGGGGGTGAGGGCAGGAGAGCCAGTAAGAGCCCATGAGTCGTGATGCTCAGGTGCCCCCAGAGGTAGGCGTCAATCGAGCAGGCGATTATCTCAAGCAGGTTAATCATGAAGGAGAAAATCAACTTAGACAGATGCAGGAAAGATACACGCCACTGGGTCAGGCCCGAGCGGCTTGGGGATAATGCAGCCTGAGGGGCGCCCCCAGCAAGGTAAACTGAAGACATAAGAAAAGATACATGCCGCAGGGACGGACCCACGCGACCTGGGAATGATGCAGCCCTGGGGGCGCTCCCAGTTGAAATGGAACTTGAAAGATGTCACCTGATACCGTTGGAGACGAAGAAGTAGCTGACGACGCACGGTGAGGAAGCCGACCCTCACGAGCCCCCAGGGCCCTGAGCCTCGGGAGGCTCCGGGGGCCTAGGCGGCTCCTCGAAGACCATCTCCATTTCTGCCAGGACCGCGCTGCACCTAACCTCCCGAGCCTCCAGAATACTCCGCACCAGGCGCTGATGAGCAGCGGCCGCGTTCGGCAGGCCGAGGGGCATGCAAACGTAATTTTGAGGCGAACCCTCGCAACGTCCCACGCGCGAAGGCCAGAGGCGTTCCTGAGACGCGGCTCAGTTGAGCCCTGGTACGTCGATGCAGATGCGTAGCCCACCATCCTCCCCTGGATGGGGAGCTATGGCGGGTAAGCGGTGGCTACCGCGCATGACTCTTGACTCCTGCAGCTCCTGGGTGGTTTTAGCGATGAACTCATGAGGGTTGAACCTTCCTTGCTTTGTACCTTCCTCAGGGAAACGTGCCGCGAAGCACACCTCCAAGTGGTGCCCGAGCGCCTCCCTCGTGACCTGGGCAAAGTCAGTGGCCCTCCAGGAGAGAGCCCCCGGGCTTTGCCTGAGGAGGGAACCGGGCGCGCCTTCCTATGCGACGGAGGGAGGCGCCCCTTGAACGGGCACGGATCCTGACGCCATGCCACCGGAGGTGCCTGCCTCCCGAGGGCTCGGGCCAGGTGATGTCTTATTCTTCTTGGGGACTGCCTCGGGAAGGCTCCTGCTCTTGCAATCTAGGTCTTCAATTGACGCGGCCTGGAAGGCACGCTCGAGAGAACATACTGCATCCTTTTCCTCACAGGGGACTGTGATGACCCCACTGCTTCCTGGCATCTTGAGGACGTTGTAGCCATGGTGAGTCACTGCCATGAACTTGGCTAGGGCTGGATACCCGAGGATGGCGTTGTACAGCAGGTGAATGTGGGAAACGTCGAAGTCGATGAGCTTAGTACGATAGTTTTTGTGCTGTCCGAAGGTGACAGGGAGGCGGACCTGCCCTATCGGGGTGGTAGAACCATAAGTGACTCCTGAGAAAGGCTTGGTTGGCTGAAGCTGATCATACGACACTTGGAGATTGTTGAACGTCTCGACAGATAGAACATTGAGCCCCGCGCCACCATCGATGAGGGTCCTGGTGACCTGCACATTGCTGATGACTGGGGAACAGAGCATCGGGAGGACCCCAGCTGTTGCTGCGCACTTCAACTAATCCGCGGAGCTGAATGGGATGGCACATGTGGACCACTTGAGAGGGCATGAGGGCACGAGGCCTTGAGCTTTGGGAGGACTACATTCACCTCGTGAGCAAACAGATTGAAGTTGCGCTGAGAGGCTGGGGCCTGAGCTCCGCCCAAGATGCAAGCGATAGCACGCGGCTCCTGGAAGCCCCCATCCCCCTCGTCCTGATGCTGGTCTTCATTCCTCCTTGGCGGCGGTGACAAAGGAGGGAGGCCTGCGTTGCCCTGCGGGCGATCCTCAAGAGGCTGATCACTCCAAGCCCCCTCGTGAGGCTGGTCCAGCCAGCGGTCCTCGCGAGGGCGGTCACGCCACCCTTGGCGAGGGCCACGATCTTCCCATCGTCCTCCACCTCTTCCTCCTCCTCGGTCGTAGCCCCGATCGCTGCGCTCGAGGCGTCGGCCGACACGTCCATCTCGCATGGCCCTGAGCTCTTAGAATTCGTTGGTGTTGTGAGTGTGGAGGTCGTGGTACACGCAGTACCGGCTGCCCTTGGACGACTCTTGCTGATCTCTGCCTCGCTTGGTGTCTGGCTCAACTGCAAGCACAACTGCTCATTTGCGCTTCACGTCCTTGGCCTTGGGCTTCTTCTCTTCTGGATTAGCGGCTGGGATCTCGAGGAGGGAGAGGCGTCCCTCCTCAGCCCTGGCGCACTTGGTTGCCAAGTTGAACAGCTCTAGAGATGTGCACAGGTCTTCGTGGATCGCCAGTTCCTCCTTCATCTTGATGTCGCAGACGCCATCAGAGAAGGCTGAGATGATGGCCTCCTTAGTCACCCTGGGGATCTTGAGGCGAGCGTTGTTGAAGTGCTGAATGTATTTCTGCAGGGTCTCTCCAGGTTGTTGCTTGATGCGGCGCAAGTCGCTCATGCCTGGGGGCCGGTCGCGAGTGCCTTGGAAGTTGGCGATGAATCGGGTGCGCATCTCATCCCAAGAGGAGATCGTGCTGGGAGGCAGGTTCAGGAGCCAAGTGCGGGCACCATCCTTGAGCGCCATGGGAAACCAGTTCGCCATGACCTTTTCGTCTCTGTTGGCCGCCTCAATGCCCAGCTCGTAGAGCCGGAGGAACTCCGCAGGGTCGGCGGTGCCGTCATAGCGAGGAGGCAGATCCTGCTTGAACTTGCCCGACCAAGTGAAGGCGCGGCAGCCTGCGGTGGCCATCGGGGTTCTTTGCTGACGAAGGGCTTGATCCTGGGGGTCTCCGCGCGCTGCCACCAGGAGCAGCACGGGGTCTTGATGCGCTGGAGCAGGAACCCGATCATGACGCACCGGTGCAGGGAGCACGCGAGCGCCTTCTTGAGGGCGAGGGACTTCTTGGCAGCTCCTTTCTTGCTGCGCAGATGCTGGGCGCGGTGGGTCTCGCCCAGGGGCCGCGCGCCTTGGAGCTAGGACACCTTCTTGGGGAGGAGGCGGCGGAGGCGCCTCCGGGGCTGCATTGCCCGCGCAGGACGGAGGGCGATGCAGCGAAAGGGGCGGCGCGGGGGAGCCCCCTGCGGCGCTTGATACGTCTCCAACGTATCTATAATTTTTGATTGCTCCATGCTACTTTATCTACTATTTTAGGCAATATCTGGATTTATTATCCACTTTTATATTATTTTTGGGACTAACCTATTAACCGGAGGCCCAACCCAGATTTGATGTTTTATGCCTATTTCAGTGTTTCAAGGAAAAGGAATATTAGACGAAGTCAAAAAGGAACGAAATCAACTGGAGAAGTTATTTTTGGAAGGAAAGCAACCTGATGGACTTGGAGTGCACGTCAGGGGAGTCCCAGGCTGCCCACGAGGGTGGGGGCGCCCCCTGCCTCGTGAGCACCCCAGAGGTCCACCGACGTATCCCTTGCACCCATATATACCTACGTACCCTAAAACTTCCAGAACAGAAGATAGATCGGGAGTTCCGCCACCGCAAGCCTATGTAGTCACCAAAAACCTCTCGGGAGTCCATTCCGGCACCCTTCCGGAGGGGGATCCCATCACCGGTGGCCATCTTCATCATCTCGACGCTATCCATGACGAGGAGGGAGTAGTTCACCCTCGGGGCTGAGGGTATGTACCAGTAGCTATGTGTTTGATCTCTCTCTCTCTCTCGTGTTCTCTCTCATGTTCCCTCTATGGCACGATCTTGATGTATCCCGAGCTTTTCTATTGTAGTTGGATCTTATGATGTTTCTCCCCCTCTACTCTCTTGTGATGAATTGAGTTTCCCCTTTGAAGTTATCTTATCGGATTGAGTCTTTTATGAGAACACTTGATGTATGTCTTGCCGTGATTATCTCTGGTGACAATGGGATATCATGTGCCACTTGATGTATGTTTTGGTGATCAACTTGCGGGTTTCGTGACATTGGGAACCTATGCATAGGGGTTGGCACACGTTCTTGACTCTCCGGTAGTAGCTTTGGGGCACTCTTTGAAGTACTTTTATGTTGGTTGGATGAATCTGAGATTGTGTGACGCATATTGTATAATCATGCCCACGGATACTTGAGGTGACAATGGAGTATCTAGGTGACATTAGGGTTTTGGTTGATTTCTGTCTTAAGGTGTTATTCTAGTACGAACTCTTTTATAGATCGATCCGAAAGAATAACTTTGAGGTGATTTCGTACCCTATCATAATCTCTATGTTTGTTCTCTGCTATTAGTGGCTTTGGAGTGACTCTTTGTTGCATGTTGAGGGCTTGTTATATGATCTATCTATGTTATTATTGTTGAGAGAACTTGCACAGTGAAAGTATGAACCCTAGGCCTTGTTTCCTATCATTGCAATACTGTTTACGCTCACTTTTATCACTCGCTACCTTGCTGTTTTTATTATTTCAGATTACAAATACCTTTATCTACCATCTATTTCGCACTTGTATCTTCATCTCTTCGCCGAACTAGTGCACCTATACAATTTACCATTGTATTGGGTGTGTTGGGGACACAAGAGACTCTTTGTTATTTGGTTGTAGGGTTGTTTGAGAGAGACCATCTTCATCCTACGCCTCCTACGGATTGATAAACCTTAGGTCATCCACTTGAGGGAAATTTGCTACTGTCCTACAAACCTGTGCACTTGTAGGCCCAACAACATCCACAAGAAGAAGGTTGTGTAGTAGACATCAAGCTCTTTTATGGCGCCGTTGCCGGGGAGGTTAGCGCTTGAAGGTATATCTTTAGATCTTGCAATCGAATCTTTTTGTTTCTTGTTTTAGCACTAGTTTAGTTTATAAAGAAAACTACAAAAAAAGGAATTGAGTTTGTCTCATACACTTCATCTTTTTAATATCTTTCGTGAGAATGATGGAAAGGAAAATTGTGCTCAAGTGCTAGAATAAGAATTACATAGAATGCTTGGCATAAAATATGTGAATTATGAGCATGATTGGAATGTTGTTAGTATGAATTCCCTGAATACCAATGATGCTAATGATATGCAAAGTCACAAGCTTGGGGAAGCTATGTTTGATGGAGATGATATTTTTTGTCCCCCAAGCTTTGATGAGCAAATTTACTATGATGAAAGCATGCCTCCTATCTATGATGATTATTGTGATGACATGTATGCTTTAAAGAATAATGATAACCATGAAACGTGTCATCTTGATCTTAATTTTCAATCACATGATAGTTATTTTGTTGAGTTTGCTCCCACTACTATTCCGAATGAGAAGAAATTTGCTTATGTGGAGAGTAGTAAATTTTCTATGCTTGTAGATCATGAAAAGAATGTTTTAGGTGCTGGTTATATTGTTGAATTCATTCATTATGCTACTGAAAATTATTATGAGGGAGGAACTTATGCTTGTAGGAATTGCAACAATATCAAGTTTCCTCTCTATGTGCTTAAAGTTTTGAACTTGTGCTTGCTTTACCTTCCTATGCTTGTTGATTATTGTTCCCATAAGTTGTTTGCTCACAAAATCCCTATGCATAGGAAGTGGGTTAGACTTAAATGTGCTAGTCATATGCTTCATGATGCTCCCGTTATGTTTTAATTCTTATCTTTTATGTGAGCATCATTGCCATCATCCTGCCTAGCTAGAAAGGCATTAAAGAAAAGCGCTTGTTGGGAGACAACCCAATATTTACCCTTATTGTTTTTGTGTGTCCACATGATTATTCTACTGTAGTAATCATGTTTTATAGCTTTTGTTTCAATAAAGTGCCAAGTAGAACCTTTGGGAAGACTTGGGTGAAGTTTATGTGATCTTACTGTAAAAAACAGAAACTTTAGCGCTCAAGCTTCCATTTTTTACTGAAGAGTGATTTTAGGTTGATTCTTTTTTCAGATGATTAATAGACAAATTTCTCAGGTCCATAAATTTATTTCATAATTTTTGGGGTTCCATAAGTATACGTTTGATACATATTACTACAGACTGTTCTGTTTTTGACAGATTCTGTTTTCATTGTGTTGTTTGCTTATTTTGATGAATCTGTGGCTAGTATTAAGTGGTATGAACCATAGAGAAGTTAGAATACAGTATATATTACACCAATATTAATTTAGAATGAGTTCATTACAGTACCTAAGTGGTGGTTTTATTTTCTTATACTAATGGAGCTTACGAGTTTTGTTTTGAGTTTTGTGTGGTTGAAGTTTTCAAGTTTTGGTTAAAGATTCGATGGACTATAGAATAAGGAGTGGCAAGAGCCTAAGCTTGGGGATGCCCAAGGCACCCCAAGGTAATATTCAAGGACAACCAAGCAACTAAGCTTGGGGATGCCCCGGAAGACATCCCCTCTTTCGTCTTCGTTCATCGGTAACTTTACTTGGAGCTATATTTTTATTCGCCACATGATATGTGTTTTGCTTGGAGCGTCATTTTATTTTGCTAGTTTTTGCTTGATGTTAGTTAGAATAATGTTTTGCATCTTTAGTTTCAATAAAAAAGTCAAGGATAGCCTTTGCCATGCTTATTTTGTTAGTATACATGTTGCTGTTTGAAAACAGAAAGTTTACCGCTGTTGCAAAAATTCCCTAGAAAAGTCAGAGAATGGTATAACGTTGAATCTTTTTGCATATTAAGCTCTGATAAATTTATTACAGTGGGAATTTTAGTTCATAATTTTTGGAGTCAGGGAAGTATTGTTACTCTTGCATTCTTTACAGACTGTACTGTTTTGGCAGATTGCTGTTATGGTTGCATTGTTTGCATATGTTTGCTTGTTTAATGATTCTATTTGAGGATAGGAGTATTAAATATACAGAGGCATTTAGTATTCAATGTTTAATAATAATGTTAGTGATTTGTTACAGTAGAAAATGATAAGGTTTTGCATTGGTTTATACTAACCTATCTCACGAGTTCTTGTTGAGTTTGTTGTGAATGAAGCTTTTGATAAAAAGAGAAACCATGATATGAGAGGAATTAAGGAGACACAAAAGTTCAAGCTTGGGGATGCCCAAGGCACCCCAAGATAATATTTCAAGAAGTCTCAAGCATCTAAGTTTGGGTATGCCCCGGTAGGCATCCCACCTTTCTTCTTCAACAACTATCGGTTAGTATCGGTTGAGCCTAAGTTTTTGCTTCTTCACATGAGTTGTGCTATCCTTGCATTGTATTTTTCTTTAGCTTTGCTTGCTGTTTGAATAAGTATCAAGATCTGAAATTCTTTAATGAGGGAGAGCCATACAAAAATTGGAATTTGCTAGAATACTCTATGTGCTTCACTTATATCTTTTGAGCTTGATAATTTTTGCTCTAGTGCTTCACTTATATCTTTTAGAGCACGGTGGTGGATTTGTTTTAAAGAAACTATTGAACTCTCAAGCTTCACTTAGATTATTTTGAGAGTCGTTAATAGCATGGTAATTTGCTTAATATTAATATACTTGGTATTCAAGATATGTGAAACTTTCTTATGAGTGTGTTGAATACTAAGATAAGTTTGATGCTTGATAATTGTTTTGAGATATGGAGGTGATAATATCAAAGTCGTGCTAGTTGGGTGATTGTGAATATGAGAAATGCTTGTGTTGAAGTTTGCAAGTCCCGTAGCATGCACGTATGGTTAAAGTTGTGTAACAAATTTGAAACATGAAGTGTACCTGGCTTGTGCATCCTTATGAGTGGCGGTCGGGGACGAGCGATGGCCTTTTCCTACCAATCTATCCCCCTAGGAGCATGCGCGTAGTACTTGATTTTTGATGACTTCTAAATTTTTGCAATAAGTATATGAGTTCTTTTGAATAATGTTGAGTCCATGGATTATACGCACTCTCACCTTTCCGCCTTTGCTAGCCTCTTCGGTACCGTGCATTGCCCTTTCTCACATTGAGAGTTGGTGCAAGCTTCGCCGGTGCATCCAAACCCCGTGATACGATACGCTCTATCACACATAAACCTCCTTATATCTTCCTCAAAATAGCCACCATACCTACCTATTATGGCATTTCCATAGCCATTCCGAGATATATTGCCATGCAACTTCCATCATCATCATAATGACATACATTACTTTTGTCATATTGCCATTGCATGATCATGTAGTTGACATCATATTTGTGGCAAAGCCACCATGCATTATTTTTCATACATGTCACTCTTGATTCATTGCACCATCCCGGTACACCACTGGAGGCATTCATATAGAGTCATATCTTGTTCTAGTTTCGAGTTGCAATCCTTATGCTGTAATCAATAGAAGTGTGATGATCATCATTATTAGAGCATTGCCCAATCAAAAAAAAGAGGAAGGCCAAAAGAAAAAAAAGAAAGGCCCAAAAAAATAAAAAAAATAAAAAGGGCAATGCTACTATCTCTTTTTCCACACTTGTGCTTCAAAGTAGCACCTTGTTCTTCATGTAGTGAGTCTCATATATTGTGCTTCAAAGTAGCACCTTGTTCTTCATGTAGTGAGTCTCATATATTGTGCTTCAAAGTAGCACATTGTTCTTCATGTAGTGAGTCTCATAAGTTGTCCTTTTATACTAGTGGGAATTTTTCATTATAGAACTTGGCTTTTATATTCCTACGATGGGCTTCCTCAAATGCCCTAGGTCTTCATGAGCAAGCAAGTTGGATGCACACCCACTAGTTTTCTTTTGTTGAGCATTCATAGCTCTAGTGCATCCGTTGCATGGCAATCCCTACTCCTCATGTTGACATCAATTAATGGGCATCTCCATAGCCCGTTGATTATCCTTGTCAATGTGAGACTTTCTCCTTTTTTTGTCTTCTCCACACAATCCCCATCATCATATTCTATTCCACCCATAGTGCTATATCCATGGCTCACACTCATGTATTGCGTGAAGGTTGAAAAGTTTTGAGATTATTTAAGTATGAAACAATTGCTTGGCTTGTCATCGGGGGTATAGAAGTTGGGAACATCTTTGTGTGACAAAAATGAAGCATAGCCTAACTATATGATTTTGTAGGGATGAACTTTCTTTAGCCATGCTATTTTGAGAAGACATGATTGCTTTGATTAGTATGCTTGAAGTATTATTATTTTTATGTCAATATGAACTTTTGTCTTGAATCTTTCGGATCTGAATATTCATACCACAATTAAGAAGATTTACATTGAAATTATGCCAAAGTATCACTCCGCATCAAAAATTCTTTTTTATCATTTACCTACTCGAGGAAGAGCAGGAATTAAGCTTGGGGATGCTTGATACGCCTCCAACGTATCTATAATTTTTGATTGCTCCATGCTACTTTATCTACTATTTTAGGCAATATTGGGCTTTATTATCCACTTTTATATTATTTTTCGGACTAACCTATTAACCGGAGGCCCAGCCCAGATTTGTTGTTTTATGCCTATTTCAGTGTTTCGAGGAAAAGGAATATCAGATGAAGTCAAAAAGGAACGAAATCAACTGGAGAAGTTATTTTTGGAAGGAAAGCAAACTGATGGACTTGGAGTGCACGTCAGGGGAGTCTCGGGCTGCCCACGAGGGTGGGGGGGCGCCCCCCTCGGCACGCCCCCCTGGGCGCGCCCCCTGCCTCGTGAGGACCCCGGAGGTCCACCGACATACCCCTTGCACCCATATCTATCTACGTACCCTAAAACTTCCAGAATAGAAGATAGATCGGGAGTTCCGCCGCTGCAAGCCTCTGTAGCCACCAAAAACCTCTCGGGAGTCCGTTCCGGCACCTGCCGGAGGGGGGATCCCATCACCGGTGGCCATCTTCATCATCCCGGCGCTATCCATGACGAGGAGGGAGTAGTTCACCCTCAGGGCTGAGGGTATGTACCAGTAGCTATGTGTTTGATCTCTCTCTCTCGTGTTCTCTCTTGTGTTCCCTCTATGGCACGATCTTGATGCATCCCGAGCTTTGCTATTGTAGTTGGATCTTATGATGTTTCTCCCCCTCTACTCTCTTGTGATGAATTGAGTTTCCCCTTTGAAGTTATCTTATCGGATTGAGTCTTTTATGAGAATACTTGATGTATGTCTTGCCGTGATTATCTGTGGTGACAATGGGATATCATGTGCCACTTGATGTATGTTTTGGTGATCAACTTGCGGGTTCGTGACATTGGGAACCTATGCATAGGGGTTGGCACACGTTCTTGACTCTCCGGTAGTAGCTTTGGGGCACTCTTTGAAGTACTTTTATGTTGGTTGGATGAATCTGAGATTGTGTGACGCGTATCGTATAATCATGCCCATGGATACTTGAGGTGACAATGGAGTATCTAGGTGACATTAGGGTTTTGGTTGATTTGTGTCTTAAGGTGTTATTCTAGTACAAACTCTTTTATAGATCGATCCGAAAGAATAACCTTGAGGTGGTTTCGTACCCTACCATAATCTCTATGTTTGTTCTCCGCTATTAGTGGCTTTGGAGTGACTCTTTGTTGCATGTTGAGGGCTTGTTATATGATCTATCTATGTTATTATTGTTGAGAGAACTTGCACTAGTGAAAGTATGAACCCTAGGCCTTGTTTCCTATCATTGCAATACCGTTTACGCTCACTTTTATCGCTCGCTACCTTGCTGTTTTATTATTTCAGATTACAAATACCTTTATCTACCATCTATTTTGCACTTGTATCTTCATCTCTTCGCTGAACTAGTGCACCTATACAATTTACCATTGTATTGGGTGTGTTGGGGACACAAGAGACTCTTTGTTATTTGGTTGCAGGGTTGTTTGAGAGAGACCATCTTCATCCTACGCCTCCTACGAATTGATAAACCTTAGGTCATCCACTTGAGGGAAATTTGGTACTGTCCTACAAACCTGTGCACTTGCATGCCCAACAACGTCTACAAGAAGAAGGTTGTGTAGTAGACATCAGCGCTGACGAGCTCGGTGATGCAGGCGAGCCACTCTTCGTAGAGGTTGTCGATGGGGCGGTAGTGCAGGAGCTCACGTGCCAAGAGCAGTTTGGCGTGTGTGTCCGCGGGGGCACGGCGGGCGTGCGACGACGAGCCAGCTGGAGTCAGTGACGGGGTGGCGGTGCGGCCTTCTCGCCGCACCGAAGGATGCATAGACGACGCCTGCTGCTCGTTCCCCGGCGGGCCGATCGCGGCGTGGGCGGCAGGCGACGGGGAACGATGGGGAGGCCCGCCGATAGGAGCTGTTTGGGTGATGTGGGCGGCGAGAGCAGCCCGACGCTTGACACGGGCTCGGTAAGCGTCAGCCATGGACGCGATGAATGGTGGAACGTGAGATGGCGTAAGGAAGGATTCCAGCGCACCCCTACCTGGCACGCCAAATGTCGGATTTCAGGTTCTGGCAGACCCTTGAGGTTCGAACTCTGGGGTGCACACGAAGATCTCTCTTCTACCAACCCACGTCCCAACGCCTCGCTCGGAATCTAGGGTAGCAAGATGAACAACACAAGGGACGCAAGGTTTATACTAGTTCGGGCCACCGTTGTGGTGTAATACCCTACTCTAGTTTGTGGTGTGTGTGGATTGCCTCAGGGGCTGATGATGAACAATACAAAGGAAGAACTGCCTCGCGAGGGGAGGAATTCTTGCGGTGGTGAGCCTGGAGAGGAATCGCTCCGTCTCTGTTGGTTCTAGGTGAGGTCTGGATCCCGTCTCACGGTTCGTTTGGCCGATCCGATCTCCCGATTCGATCCCCCCTTTCCTACTGTGGTGGCTAGTCCTATTTATAGAGGCCCTGGTCCTCTTCCCAAATATTGAGCGGGAAGGGCGCCAACAATGGCCATTTTGAAGGGGAACATCTAGTACACTTATCCTGACTAAAGTTGGTCTTCGATTGCCAAAGGCCATGACGATGACGCGTCTTGGGCTCCACGATGACCTCCATCCTGCCGCTCCGCTAGTCTTTGTCTTGTTGCACCGAAGTGGCAACCTTTGCCTGAAGCCTCGGTACTCCGCGCCTGCGCTTGCTCCCTTTGCACCAAAGAGGAAACATGGACACTGCCCAGGCCGGCACCCTCCTAGTCTCGATCGTCATGGCTTGCGTCATGAGCACCTCGTGAGGTACCCTGCCTTGATCTCTCCGCCTCCTCGTGAGCCTGCCTGGTGAGGCCGTTCTTGAGGAAGCTTCCTGTTATCCTCCCCGCGAGGCTTGGCCCCTCGCGAGGGTCTTAAGCTTGAGTCGATGAAGATGGGCCTCACTGGGCCACCGCTTGAGCCACGCCGCACGCCGCAGGCAGGCAAGTCTGGGGACCCCCGTTCCCAGAACACCGACAGACTCGAAGACATCGACAATATGGATGACGATGTCGGAGAAGAACATGAACCACCACTACTGGAATCCACTTCTTTGTTGTCCGCCATGGCAGACGACAAAGGCTTGGATCACGGATGGCAAACTCCTTTGCCGTCCGCCAGCAGACGGCAAACCGTCTGTCTGAACACGTGCCAGCAAAGGCCTTCTTTGTCATCCGCTTCCTGGATACTGACGGCAAAGGATTGTGCCGTCCGTCGTTGGTGGCCAGCAGACGACAATGACTGTGGACGGCAGTGAGGTGGGGTGAGAGCCGTTATGGGTTAACGGCGTGCTTTGCCGTCAGCCAGCAGACGACAAAGAGGCTAAGGTCTTTGCCGTCTGCTGGCAGACGGCAAAGTGCTCAAACATGCCAGTCCACGGAATCATAGGTATCTGCCATGTGGTATGTTTGCCGTCAGCTAGCTGACAGCAAAGAGCCTGTACAACCCTGTTTTTAATTTAATTCATTCAATTTGACAGCAATTCACAGTATACACATATATACATATATACACAACAAGCATATCCAACACACAAGTTTCATCATATATACATACATAACCAACACATATATAGTTCCATGCATCCTTACATATTACAAAAGTTTCACATTGTTCATCCAACACCGTTATCCATCCATCCATATATAACAAGTTCCAACGATGCAAGTTCATTGATACAAAATAAAAGCACAAATGGAAAAGAAGCACTCCATCCATGCAAGCTTCCGTGAATTAAATAAAATTTGCAAAACGATAAACAAGATGTTATGTCAGAGTAATGGGCCACGGGTAGCCTCAGCCGAGTCCCTGAACATGTCAAAACTTTGGGCCGGCTTCGCCCCGTGGTGTCCCAGGCTGAAGCTCCGCCATCCGGGGGCCGGCTGTCTCAACGGCCGGCCACCGGAGGACGGCCAACCACCAGCAGACGGCACCAGGAGCGGCCGGCTCCAGTCAGCCGGCCTCTGGCGAGGACGGCATCGAGCAGGCGGCCACCTGGAGCCCTTAGAGTCTGTGCCCCCATCAAGAGGACGAGATGGGGCATGGCTACAGTGAAGCTCCTCGCCCCCGAATCTTGGGCTGGGTGTGGCCACAGTGCCCCGTACAGGCGGAGATCTCCGCATGACATGGCACTGTTGCCACTCCCCCCCCCAACGTCATTCCGGACAGGCGAAGCCCTGTTCCCCACGACAACCTATCGGTACAGCCCACAGGCGGCGGGCCCTATCAGGCAGTGACATCTCGGAAGATGGCGGATACCGAACCAGTCGGACTTGGGGAAGCCGGCCCCCAGCAGGCGGCCATCCCCCTCCCTCGAAGTCAGTGCACCATTAACCTGATAAGACAAGGTGTGGCTACAGTGATCCCCCGCCAGGCGGCGGGACTGTAGCCACACTCAGCTAACCAAGCCCGCGTCATTAGGAGCACGGCTATAGTGACCAGCCACAAACCAGACCCGCCAGCAGAGGGAGCGGCCTGTCGGCTCCGTACCGGACCGGTCAGTGGGGTCCACCAGGCGGCAGGCCCCAGTAGTCGGCGAGAAGTCGAAGGCCGGAGACACTGACAGCCGGGCCCAACACCCGGCCAGATTACTATTGTACCCCTGGTGGTAGGCCTATATAAACCCCCCAGGGCACCCATGCAAAGGGTTCCCACTCCACTAGAACTATCCACTCCCCTAGAGCAGGAAGGAGCTAGCCTTGCCTTCTCTTACCTCTAGCATACAGCTCAAGGAGCACCTTTGTATCACTTGAGCCTTAGTGATCATGCGGAGACCCCACAGAGCAGGACTAGGGGTGTTATCTCCTAGGAGAGCCCCGAACCTGGGTAAAGTACGCTGGCGTTCGTGTCTACGCCTCATCCCGCTTCCAGGCACCGGCGACGTTCTACTCGCTCCCACCATGATAAGCCATCCATTGGCATATGTCTCACCCAACCCCCAACATTTGGTGCCCACCGTGGGGCGAGGTGCACCTTCTCCTGGAGATCTACTCTGGATGGGAACCTTGTTCCTTCCTGGCGAGCAAAGCCAGCCCAGCATGCCCGACGGCGTCAGCCTCGACGTGCTGAACGGCACGGAGATCGCCTACGCGGCGAGCTGCCTCGCCGACCTTGTTGGCGAGATCCACCTCTCCGACGAACCGACCTCCGACGCGGGCACCGGCTGCCCCGAGAGCCGCCTCATCAGCCTCCTCGACTAGCTCCATGTCACCAGCGAGCCTGCTGTGGACCTGGAGTCCGTTGGCTCCACCGATCCGATGATCGTCGACTTTGACACGGCGTTGTTTGACGTGTTCCCTACCAACGTGGTGGTCTACGACGAGCCGCCTCCTCGCAAGCACAGCGATGGGAGCACCGTCACGGAGGTGATTGTCATCCACAGCGGCGAGCACTCGAATGGATGCGCTCGAGACCCACTCGACATGGCTCTGCGAGACTTGTCGGCACCCGTCCCAGAGGGAGCGGATGCTGAGATGCTGGAGGCACACCGCGTCCAGCTTCTCGAGAACACTGGACGACTAGCCAGCATGCGACGCCTTTCGGACGCCTACCGACGCGAGATGGATCGGGCCGTTGGCGGCACGCCGGCTCCTGAGGGGCCTAGTCGCATCGGCACGATCCGGCAGCATGGCGCGACCATAGCTAGCATGTTCGGGGCAGAGCGCCCCGTGTACGCCACGCCTGCAGAGAACATCAGGGCCGCCCAGGTGGTGACGGATGAGCTGGACAAGTACGACGGCGATGAGCGCTGCCACATGACGGAGCGGGTCCAGCAGCTCCTAGACGCGGCCGCCGCGCAGCACGAGGCTGGCTGCCATGCTGAAGTGCCCGCCCAGCGGAACGATGAAGTGCCTGCCTAGCGGAACGATGAACCGCCCCCTCGCCAGGACCATGGGGCAACATCCTGGACGCTGACTGGTGGTGCCCACGGAAAAAAGGCAACGAGCCGGCTGCCAGCCGCAGCCGGACACGCCTCTCCATCAAGCGAGACAAAGACGGCCGCCCTCGAGCGGTGGAGCGGCGAGGCGATCCGCCTCCTCCTCCGCCTCATGGATCGAGGCAGCCTACTCCGCCGCCTGTCACGCACCCAACACTCGACGACCGCCTTGGCCGCCGAGAGGGAGTCGGAGAGAACGACGCTCGCCATTGGATCAATCACCTCAACCGATCCCTGGCACTAGAAGAAGAAGACGCGTTGGGCCCGGCCTACTTCGGCCCGCGAATCCGAGATGAGCCCTTTCCCAAAGGGTTCACGCTCCCAAGAGATAAGCCCAAGTACACTAGTCATTTTGTGCTAACATAAGTAATTTTGGAGCTAACCTATAGGAAACTAAGCATAGTAGAGATAACTTAGCATATTAGAGCTAACATATGTAACTAAGCATACTAGAGCTAACATAGGTAACTATAAGCATATTAGAGCTAACTTAGAGCTAACATATGTCATATCAGAGGAAACAAAGCTAAGTATATATAGATCATTTTGGAGATCTGACATACCTGACATAGTTCAGTTCTCATTGTTCTTCTCCTTCTCCTTCCTCAGCTTGATGCGCTCAGAGCGGCGAGGCGGTGGAGGTAGTGGGATGTAGTCTTCTACCACAATTGGCATGGTCATGTCGCCCAGCTGTGGGATCGCCGGTGCCACCACTGACGTGAGGTCATTATCAGGCACCACCACCATCGCGAGGCCATCTTCAGGCAGGATAGGCACGACCATCGCTAGGTCATCCTCAGCCACCACCAACTCTTGCCCATGGTCAGCCACCACCATCTCTTGCCCTTGGTCAGCCACCACCATCGCTAGGTCATCCTCAGCCTGATGCCCACTCTGCTCCTCTTCTTCCCCACTCCAATCCAGATCATCCTCCTTGCTATCTTTGCTGCAGCCAGAATCGCTGCTGCTTTGGCTGTAGCCAGTGTCGCTGCTGCTGCTCCCATTGCCTATCCAAATGCAACAATGACCGTTAACAATTGATGCGAGACAAAGCCAAATGTAGAGGAATAAGAAGAGGCAGAACGTACTGGCATCATCATCGTCAGCGTAGCGCATGCGACACATAGTCGCGTTGAACACCTTCATGATGAGCATGGTGGCGTCGTCGTCGTACCTGAAGAGAAGGAAGTACCCCAGCCGCAGATCATAGGCACGGTAGAACCTCTCCCGGCCACGACACAAGTACATGTGGCCCTCCTTGATCACCAACTCCACATCCCACAGCCTGCAAAACCCGCTGCCGGCCTGTTGCAACTTTACATTATTTGGCAGATCTTCACCTAGCATGTTCATAAAAGTGTCAGGCAGCCTCTGCAGTTTGGGACAATGAGTGATGTAGCAAACAACAAAGTTATCATATGAGATGGGTGAAGGGGAGATCTCTCCTTTTATATACCTGCCTCATGGATGATACTAAAGTCCCAAGTATGATACTGAAGAACTCAGAAGCATCCAACTCATACTGCGGAGTGGCAGAGTGGAGTCTGCGGTGGCGGCTTCCCCCCATCTCTGATAAGCAGCAGAAGAGACCAATTAGTACCCTTACAACATTATCATACAACATTATAACATAAGAAATTTTGAGCAGAAGATAATCAACTACACCAAGTTATCATTTCTCATTCAAAAAACAATGCACTTGTGGACATATGATGGCTCTAGTTGAATTTATTAGTAGCACTAGTCATCAAAAATGTTGACTTTAGTTGAATTTCGTATAATAACTAATTTAACTTCTTTCGGACAACAAACTAGGCAACTAGCTAGCAGTATAAAAACATTCAACTAAAGAAAAGAAAGAAACTTCAAAACGTGGCGGAACCCTAAATAAGAAAGTATAAAAGTGTGTCTTTTTCTTCTTCTTCTTCCCCTCTTCTTCTTTTTTCCTCCTTTTCCTTTTCTTCTTCTTCCTCTTCTTCCTTTTCTTCTTCTTCTTCTTCTTCTTCTTCTTCTTCTTCTTCTTCTTCTTCTTCTTCTTCTTCTTCTTCTTCTTCTTCTTCTTCTTTCTTCTCCTTCTTCTTTCTTCTCCTTCTTCTTTCTTCTCCTTCTTCTTTCTTCTCCTTCTTCTTTCTTCTCCTTCTTCTTCTTCTTCTTCTTCTTCTTCTTCTTCTTCTTTCTTCTTTCTTCTTCTTCTTCTTCTTCTTCTTCTTCTTCTTCTTCTTCTTCTTCTTCTTCTTCTTCTTCTTTCTTTCTTTCTTTCTTTCTTTCTTTCTTTCTTTCTTTCTTCTTCTTATTTTCTTTCTTCTTCTCCCTCCTCATCTTCCTCCCTCCTCCTCCTCCTTCTACTCTTCTTCTTCTTCTATACTAAAACTAAAACAAATCTAAAATAAACTAAACTAAAAATAAAACTAAAACTAAAATGAAACCAAAACTATAACTAAAACAAAAACTAAATTAACTAAAAAACTAAAATAAACTAAACTAAAAAAGGGGGGAAGATTACTCACTGGTGGGTCGGGGTGGCTGGTGGAGGGGGAGGCCGCCGCGGGTGGGGCGGCGGCGGCCCGTGGAGGGGGAGGCCGCGGCGGGTGGGGCCGCCGCCGGCCCAGTGGAGGGGGGCCGCGGCGGCTGGGGGCGGTGGCCCGGTGGATGCGGCGGCCGTGGCAGGCGACGGGGCGAGGGGGCGGCGGTAGGTGGGGTGACAGGGCTAGGGGCGGCGGGTGGTGGGGCAACGGGGCGAGGGGCGAGGGGCGAGGGGCGGCGACGGCGGGTGGTGGGGCGACGGGGCGAGGGCGGAGGCGGGTGGTGGGGCGACGGGGCAAGAGGGCGGCGGCTGGTCGGGGCGGCGGCGGATGGTGGGGCGTCGGTGGTCTCGTCGGGGAGAGGCGCGCGGACAAAAAGAGAGAGAGAGAGAGAGAGAGAGAGAGAGAGAGAGAGAGAGAGAGAGAGAGAGAGGGAGGGGCGTGGTGGGGGCAGCCGTTAGTTAGGTTAATCCCTTTGCCATCCGCCCCCTTTATCGTCCGTTAGTGGACGACAAAGAGCTGACCGTTAGTTTTTTTAGCTGCTCGTTAGTGGGGGTCACCTCCCTTTTTTCCGTCCGCCAGCTGACGGCAAAGAATCTTTGCCGTCAGCCAGCTCACGGCAAAGAACTGGCTGATGGCAAAGACCCTCTTTACCATCAGCCAGTTATTTGCTGTCAGTTTTATGTAAGCGGACGACAAAGACTTTCTTTGTCGTTAGCCAACTGACGACAAAGGACTGACAGACGGCAAATAACTGGATTCTAGTAGTGCACCACCCACAGGGCACTGGACAACCACCTCATCATACGATATATATATGGTGGACACACCCAAAGAAAACGATGGTGAGGATCAAAAGGATGCAACGGAGGGTGACCCTCTCGAGAAGCAATCTAAGCGCCAACGTCAGCGACACCGCTCTAAACCCCGCCATAGTAAAAATAGCGATACCGGCACAAGAGACAATAGCACTCCAGATGATGCCGAAGACGAAAACAATCCCGCCCAGCCAAGCTTCAAGCAAGTCGGGCGGGAGGATGAGCAAGCTAGCCCTGATGAATAGGCAATGGATGGAGACTCGGAGGATGACAATTACATGCCCCTCTCTGAAGATGAGGTGAGCCTCGGCGACGAAGAATTTAACGTGCCTGAGGACCCCGTCGAGCAGGAGCGCTTCAAGCGCCGGCTTATAGCCACTGCAAAGAGCCTGAAGAAAAAACAACAACAACTTCAAGCTGATCAAGATCTGCTAGCTGACAGATGGACTAAGGTCCTAGCGACCGAGGAATACAAACTCGAGCGCCCAACCAAAAGCTACCCGAGGCGCAGGTTGTTACCCCAATTTGAGGACAAGGCACTAGAGCTGCCAGTGTAGGATGCGGCTGACCGACCACCTCGTGGCCGAGACAAAGCCGCATATCAGCCCGAATACCAGCCCGCACCCCGTCGCCAAACAAACAAAAACACGAAGGCCCGGGGCTACACACATGACCTGCGAGACGAATTGAAAAAAAAGCAGGACAGTCAAGATCGATCTACGGATCACAGGGGCGCGCCCAATGCATGACGATGACCGCCACGCCGGATGTACCAAACACAAATCCGGTCGGGCCGAATACAGCAGACCAGACTCATCTGAACTGCGTCATGATGTAGCCTGGCATAGAGGCACTGCACACCCCCTATGCTTCACTGATGAAGTAATGGAGCATGCATTCCCAGAAGGGCTTAAACCCGTGAATATCGAACCATATGATGGGACAACAGACCCCTCGGTATGGATCGAAGATTTCCTTCTCCACATTCACATGGCCCGCGACGATGATCTACATGCCATCAAGTACCTCCCACTAAAGCTCAAGGGACCAGCTCAACATTGGTGAATAGTCTGCCGACAAACTCCATTGGTAGTTGGGAGAACCTGGAAGACTCATTCCTCGACAACTTCTAGGGCACTTATGTGCGACCACCAGACGCTGATGATTTAAGTCACATAACTCAACAACCCGAAGAGTCAGCCAGGAAATTCTGGACTCGGTTCCTAACTAAAAAGAACCAAATTGTCGACTGTCCGGATGCTGGAGCCCTAGCGGCCTTTAAGCATAACATCCGTGATGAGTGGCTTGCCCAACACCTTGGCCAAGAGAAGCCGAAATCCATGGCAGCCCTTACGACACTCATGACCTGCTTTTGTGCGGGTGAGGACACCTGGTTGGCTCGTAGCAATAGCACATCAAGAAATCCTGGCACTTCAGACGCCACAGATAGGAACGGCAAGCCCCGGCGCAACAGACACAAGCATCGCAATAATGGCGATAGCGCCGAAGACATGGCCGTCAATGCCAGATTCAGTGGCTCCAAATCCATTCAACAGAAAAAACCATTTAACAGAAACAATCCGTGCCCGTCCAAGTTGGACCGCATACTCGATCGCTCATGTCAAATCCACGACACCCCCGACAAACCAGCCAACCACACCAACAGAGAATGTTGGGTATTTAAACATGCCGGCAAGTTGAATGCCGAAAACAAGGAAAAGGGGCCGCATAGTGATGACGACGAGGAGCCCCTGCCGCCGAACACAGGAGGACAGAAGAAATTTCCTCCCCAAGTAAAAACGATAAATATGATATACGCCATCCATATCCCCAAGTGGGAGCGAAAGCGCGCATTAAGGGACGTCTACGCGGTGGAGCTAGTCACTCCAAAGTTCAACCCACACTACAAAAAAAAGACACATCCATGACATTTTGGGCTGAACGAATTTTTTTGTCATACTTATGACACTTCTATGACGATAATTGTGACAAAACCTAGTATCATCATAGATGTGGTGGGCTCCTACTTCTATGACAAAAAATCATGACAGAAAATGGGCTTTTCATCCTGGGTGGGCTGGAGACACAGTTGCATGACATTCTTTGGGCCTTCCATGACGGAAAAAACCATGGTAGAAGCAAGGGCGAGGAAAATTTCGGGGAGTTCCTGGTTACGGTGGGTGGTCGGGGGCCGACCGATGCGCATTTCTCTCATAGACGTACATGCGTGTGTGCGAGGCGTTGGCTCTAACTGAACCCGGGCGAGGCGTTGGGCTCTAACTGAACCTGAGCGATTGCACTGCAGGCTACGCATTACTGAACCCGAGTGATCGATCGATGGCTGTTAACTGAACCCGATCGAGCGATTCCTTCGCTACTGCTGCTAACTGAAGCCGATCAATACTTCATCTGGATGAACAGTGAGTGTTGCAGGGGGGGTTGGATGAACAGTGAGTGGTGGGGGTGGATGAACAGCACCCCGTGGCGTTGCCTTTGGATGAACAGGACCCTGATCGATCGAGCCGGTTGGGGTTGGATGAACAGGACCCCGTGGAGGGTTGGATGAACAGGACGACCCTGTGGAGGGCTGAATGAACAGTAGACGGTGGAGGGGTGGATGAATAGTTGTCCATGGAGGGGTGGTTGAATAGGAGCCCGTGGAGAGGGGTGGTTGAACAGTAGCCAGTGGAGTAGCGCGCAGTGGAGGCTGGATGAGCAGGAGCCCGTGGAGGTTGGAGGAGGTCGACAGTGGATGAACAGTAGCCCGTGGAGGCTGGAGGAGGTCGATGGTGGAGATGAATAGTATCCCATGGAGTCCCGTTTTGCGGTACGCCACACCCCTCCCAATGAACAGGACCCCCGTTTCAACCGTAGGAGGTCCAACACAAGTCCGTTTCCTCCATTTTGCGGTACGCCACACCCCTCCCGATCAACAAGACCCCGTTTCGACCGTAGGTGGTCCAACACAAGTCCGTTTCCTCTGTTTTGCGGTACACCAGACCCCTCCTGATGAACAGGATCCCATTTCGAACGTGGCCGATCAAACGCAAGGCCGTTTCCTCCGTTCTGTGGTACGCCAGGCCTCGTTTCCATCGCCTGTTCCATCCAAGCCGGTTGGCTCCCACATGTTCTGTTGCCTCCCAATGAACACGACGCATTCCGTTGCCTCCCGATGAACACGACGCATTCCGTTGCCTCAACATGAACACGACGCCGACGTAGTTTCTCCATTCCGACCCAGCCATGTACACGTGCCCTGGCCGTACGTATGCGCAAGTAGGCGTTCGAGACCCCGCCCGTATGTACGTGCGTGGCCGTATTTACTTTCTTGCACCCTGGCCGTTGTATGTACGTGTACATGCTACGTGCGCGCCTCTACTACGACATGTGCGCGCCTCTACTAAGACACATGCGCGCCTCTACATCGACTAGTATGTACATACACGTTCGCGACTAGAATGACAACGCTACGTACGCTTTGACCAGGTGGGTCCCAACTGTCAGGCACTTCCTTGCGTGCGAAGATGTAGATGGTGGGTCCTAGCAGTCAGGGGGGCGAATCATTTTTTCCCCGGATGCACTTCCTTGTGTGTGAAGATGTAGCTGGTGGGTCCCAGCAGTCAGGGGGTGAATCATTTTTTTGTGAAATACAGTGGCCTATCTGGTGGGTCCCTGCTGTCAGGTGGAGGAATAATTATTTTGCGCATAATAAGGAGGCACTTCCTTGCGGCCGCCGTGGACCCAACTGTCAGCCTCTCCATGTACAGTACTCTTCCGTTGGAAGTCGGTCGTTGACCACATTGACCACGCCGTGCCGAGAGCACCACGGTGGTGGACGACGGCGAGGCTTAGGAAGGGGACGACGCGGAGCCGAGGAAGGCGTAGCAGTGGATGCTCACGCGAAGAGGAGTATGAGGGTTCACTAGTTCGGCTACGGTGTGAGGCTGCCGTCGCCGCAGAATAACATGTGGTGTGGGTGAGTATAGGGATGGCCTGGCCAGCGGTGGGAGTAGTAGGGGGCGGTGAGGCCTCCGCGGCATCACAGCCGACCACGGGAGGCAGGAGCATGCGGCACGACCGGCGCTGCTTTGGGCGGCTAGAGCACGAAGACCAGAGGTTGAAGAAGCACTACGGCCGTTGGATGGACATCGTACGGTCACTGGAGCTAGAATCGTTCATATTGACTAAGTTGACAAAGCCCTCCGTCCCCGTCAACTTAGTAGGCCCACAAGTCAGCCTCCCACCAAGGGGAGTCCCAGCTAGCAGGGGGAGTATTCATTTTTTGCGCATAATAAGGAGGCATTTTCGGTGGGTCCGAGCTGACGGCGGGGGGAACATTTTTTTGCGAAATACAGAGGCCCTTCCGGTGGGTCCCAACTATCAGGTGGAGGAATCATTATTTTGTGCGTAATAAGGAGGCATTTCCCTGTGTGGGCCCCTACTGTCAGCCTCTTCCGATGGCTGTTGTTTGTTGACCATGTTGACCTCGCTGCGCCGAGAGCACAAACGCGGTGGACGAGGGTGAGGCCCAGGAAGAGAACCACCCGGAGCCGACGAAGCCACTGCAGCGGATGCCCATGCTGAGGGGAGTACGCGCGCTGACTGGTCGGCTACGGGGTGAGGCTGACGTTGCCGGAAAATAACAGGATGTGTGGGTGGTTAGAGGGATGGCCTGGCGGCAGCACAGCCAGCCACGGGAGGAGGGAGCAGGCAGTCCCGCCGGCGCTGGTTTGGGCAGCTGGAGTAGGAAGATCAGATATTGAAGAAGCACGACGGCCGTTGGATGGACATCCAATAGTCACTGCTGTGTGTTGACTAAGTTGACAAAGCCTTGCGTATGCGTCACATTTTTTTTAGGACAACGTCATCGTCAACCTAGTAGGCCCAGAAGTCAGCCTCCAAATCTGTGTAAAATAGCATATAACCCATTAGCCATTATTTTCAATAATTTACAACCCATTTGCTAATTCTTAAGGATATTTGAAGCCCATATTCTTTTTATTAGCATTACAGACCATATATTCCGGGCACTGCTAAAAAATTCAACGAAATTTTGCATATTTCGGTGGGGTTTGAACTCTTTTAGTCACGAAATTTCGAGTCACGTTAAAAATAATTTTCAAAAAATTATATCAAAATAAAATTCAAAAAATAATTCTCTGCAAAAAAATGAATGAAATTTAGAATCTTAGCTAGCAAGATGCATGTTCGTTGCACGGAACATGAAGATGCATTTGTATGAGTAGTTTATCTTATGGGAGAAAAGATGTTATTTTAATGTAATTGCGAGTTGGCTTTGGTTTTTATAAGAGTAGAGAGTAGAGGAATCCTGAAAAAATTGTTATTTTAATGCAATTGCCGGTTGGGTTTGGTTTAAAAATTTACTGCCCATTTCTTACAACTTATAACCCATTTTCTGGGGAAGCCCATTTCTTACAACTTACATCCCTCCTCATCTTGAAAGATTTGCAGCCCAGCAGGGCTGAGAAAAGCAAGTAGGCCTCGGTTTTGGTATTCTCCAAAAAAAAAGAACTGGGCTAGCCAATTTCAAAAAGAAAAAATATATCAACTGGGCTCGTCATGTGCTTAATAAAGGCGTAAGTGTGGGCTAGACGGGCCACAGCTCCCGCAGAGCGCATAGTTGAACTCCGTCTCTAAAACTAAAAAACAACTAAGCAAGCTGCTGGGTCCCTGGTGTTATCCGCTTGTTGTGTAATTTTCTCGTTTATTGACTACATTGACAATGGCTTGGGACCTAGTTGTCAAACAATTAGGAGGAAGTATTTTTTTGGCTTGTAATAACGAGGCACCTGCTTGCGAAATGCCATGACCCTGGTGGTTCCCTACTGTCAGCCTCTCCACGTACAGTCATCTCCTGATTCCTCTTGGTTGTTGACCATGTTGACAATGCCAGACGGCGGCGGGCACAGCGAGCGAACCAAGGCGGAGAACAACGGCGAGGCCTCGGACGGGAACGAACAACAGCCGTGGAAGGTGCGGCAGTGTTGTGGCAGGTGGAGGGGAGTACGAGGGCAACAACATGCAACTCAAGCATACAAATGGTACAAAAAGCCCAAGGATTAATTGTTCATCAAATTTTTAGATAAAACCCAGATTGAACATGACAGTAACATCTAACCCAACCACTCTTTTTGCAGTCACAAACAAATGGATCGGTCTGATCCATAAAATCAACATCCTGTGCAAAAAAAATTATTTCAGGATGACTACAACTTGTTGTGAATAGAAGCCGAGCACGTTTAGAAGACCATTTGTCCACCTGAAACTTCTTTTTTTGCTGTTCAACATGTCCGTCTGTAAGAAATCTCTTGCGGTAAAAATTAAGCCTCATGGACAATAGTAACCTCGCATTCAACAGGAAGAATGTGACAAAGCTTTTGTTTGCCTGGTTGGATGCATATCGTTCCATCGTTATTGTCCTCAAACGAATGTCATGAGAAAATCCTTATGCTTATTATGCCACTGATTGGTTATACGTTTTTCTCCATGTGGTTCTGCCTAAGTAGCATGAAGATTGAAAACAGTTAATGTCTGACAAAAGAGTATGTCGAAAGAACCACAGCTGAACAGTTAATTCTAGTACAATTAATATGAGCTTTAAATGTGCATGAAATCATCACCTCTATGTATAAATTCTCCAGAGATCGAAAGCATCGTAGCAAGCCAATAATTATGTCCAGATCAAAACTATACATTCTGATATATATGATCTTGATAGAATCCAGCAACATTGATAGGCTATCAATGGATGGACTCTTCATTGAGCATATAACATAATATTAGTACCCAAAGTGTACTCCAAGATGATATAAAACTTACGCGCACAAATGAAAAATGCAGCATATGATTACAAATGTGTAGATGATAATATACGGTACCTGAAAAAGTGAGGAGCCAAACACCAACTTGTCATGATCATTAAACGGGTCAAGAATTACACCCAAGGTCTCCAGTTTGGGCGCAGAGACGATAGTTATTTGTGAAGGTTTATAACAATAATGAAGGAGCAACCTTTGAAGTGAAGGGGCATATTCGATGATGAGCTGATGTCCTTCAAAACAAATTCCAATGCTTTTCAGGTGAGGCGACTTTATTTGGAGACAACTGATATGGATTTCTATTCCCAAAACAATCAGCAAGTGCTCCAGGGCAGGGCAACTGGAGTGGCTGATGCTGTGCAGTGAGGCCTCTGATAGATAAACCACCACAAGCGAATTTTTTTTAGCAGTGGGAGTCGAAGCTTTTGTACCAGATCGTCTCGTAGATGGCATCGGGCGAAGGTGGCGGTGTGGAGAGAGGAGGAAAACTGTGAGATGGACAACGGTGGTGTGGGCACGAATTCTTGGTGTGTTTGTGGTATGAAACTTTTGTGGTAATGGTACAACTCAAACTGCTGGAGTTTTCCGAATTCAGGGGATGTCAGCCAAGCGTCCACCTTGCCGGGTATGGGCAGCAGGTAGCGTGTCGGGATGCAGAGGCATTGAACAGGGCCCTGCTGATGAGAAGAGACGATGGCTCTGAGGAGATCAAATTCAGGAAGGACAGATATCTGACGACAGTTGAGATTGAGGGGCGTGGTGCGCCATAGAGGGCGCCACCTAGTTGAGAGGACTTGTGTGCGACAGCAATCCTTGGTGGGGAGAAGCGAGATCATCTCCTCAAGGATGACGTTCGGGTGATCGGTGATGCGGTCCACCGGAGACTCTACCGGTTCCTCCGATCCAGGTGGGGGGCTTGTCGCTTCTCCCCGCGCTACCGGGTGCGGGATCTACAACTGGCGTCGCCGCTGGCGGGAGCCTCATCTTGTTGGTGCTGGGGCCAGCAGACTCCATTTTCTTTGTGGGCGTCGCACCGAGCTCACGGGTTTGAGCATAGTAGCCAGAGACGAGCCTAGTGGCAGTGCGAGTGGGGAAGAAGGAGGGCTAGGGATTTCTATAGGAGTGGAAGAAGAGGAGCAGACGTTTTTTGTACGAGTGAGGAAGAAGGTGAGCAGGGGTTTCCTGGACGAGTGAGGAAGATTGGGGAGCGGGGGGAATTGGGGGGGGAGACGAAAGCGGGAGAGCGAGTTGTTCGTGTTTATAAGGCCCGCTACACTAAGTACTTGCTTTTTCCCAAGAACCGCTCTCTTCTTTTGCATTGCTGCATTGGAGCTGGCGCATGGACTTGGCTGACTGGCCATGCATGCAGGATGCATGTGCCCGCCGGCCACTGCATGCGCCTAGTTTGTTACTAGGCCTATTTAATAGGGTGGTTATGGAGTAAATTAAGGAGATTTATTTTCTTTGTGTGCATCCACCAAATTAGAGGATGCGGTACTGGATGCAGACACTCACATTAAACTAAGCTTCAGAAGATACGGTATGCATACTAACATTCAAAAGAACAAATGTTCAGCATGTCTATGCATCTCAATGATTCACCATACTATAACCAATACAAAGCTGTGAGAAGGTGTGGAAATAAAGAAAATCGGTTTCACTGCTTGTTTGCTCCTCCACACATGACATGATCATTCCGCACTGCATTCGGCAAGTCAACGTACGAATAAGCTAATTTTATCTTGCGGTGGTCATTGTACCTTTTTACGAATGTAGGAATACCTGGAGCACCATGAGGTTAGCTGACAGAAGGTAGATGCATCCATATAAACTTTGTGCGGTGCTACCAAAATTGAGGTTTGTATCCCTTCCTGTTATGAGAATTCTTCTTGAAGTTGGTAGAATGTGACGGCTTGTTCTTTGCATCAAACTTGCCTTTCCCCTGAGATTTTTTCTTGTTGTTTTGGGGCTGGTTGGGCTGGAAGTTCTTCTCGTGTACTGTCGGTGTCAAAACTGGCGGATCTCGGCTAGGGGGTCCCGAACTGTGCGTCTAGGCGGATGGTAACAGGAGACAAGGGACACTATGTTTTTACCCAGGTTCGGGCCCTCTCGATGGAGGTAAAACCCTACTCCTGCTTGATTAATATTGATGATATGGGTAGTACAAGAGTTGATCTACCACGAGATCACAGAGGCTAAACCCTAGAAGCTAGCCTATGGTATGATTGTTGTTCGTCCTACGGACTAAAACTCTCCGGTTTATATAGACACCGGAGAGGGCTAGGGTTACACAGAGTCAATTACAATGGGAGGAGATCTACATATCGTATCGCCAAGCTTGCCTTCCACGCCAAGGAAAGTCCTATCCAGACACAGGACAGAATCTTCAATCTTGTATCTTCATAGTCCAGGAGTCCGTCCAAAGGTCATAGTCCGGCCATCCGGACACCCCCTAATCCAGGACTCCCTCAGTAGCCCCCGAACCAGGCTTCAAATGACGATGAGTCCGGCGCGTAGATTTGTCTTCGGCATTGCAAGGCGGGTTCTTCTCCAAATCCCATATACCTGTCGAATAGTGTCCGGCTTCTGATGAATGTTGCGATCCTCGACTTCCGCGCCCAATAATGGCCATCTTTCACGTGTCAAAAGAATGCAAAAAGACAGGGGTTCTTTTTTTTCATTTACCCCCCTAGCTGTGCAAATGGCCGCTTATAAAAGAGACGGGGATTTAGATCCGAATCACACCATCTTCCCTCCGCGAGCATTCATCGGAGCGCATTCGACAAAGATCCATTCCATCATGGCCGGTCGACGCAGCTCCTCCTCTCGCCCCTCCAGCCCCCGGCCTAGAGATTGGGAGAGGTGTTCCGTCCCGCACAGCGAGCTAGTAGCGCTCCAAACCAAGGGGCTCCTCTCCCCAGCATACATGGTCCCAGTTCGAGCCGGGATCGCCACCTATAATGGCGGAGAGCAGGCGGAGAGCGTCCCCAATCCCTCCAAAGGAGAGCGGGTATGCCTTGTCCCTTATTTAATAAGAGGGCTCGGATTTCCAATTCATCCATTTCTCCGGGGGCTCCTGGAGTTCTATGGCCTCCAGCTACACGACCTCACGCCTGCCTCCATATTGCATATTGCGGGCTTCGTGGCCCTTTGCGAGCTGTTTTTGGGCATCGAGGCCCATTTCACGCAGTGGAACAAGTTGTTCTGCCTTGTGCCCCATTCTCAGGAGGGGTCGATTTATCAAGTGGGCGGAGCCGAACTATGGCGCATCGCCGGGACCGGATATCTATCCGGAACACCAAAGAAGGTGTCCGAGGACTGGCCTTCAGAAAGGTTTTATATAGAAGACGTCCCCCTGCTGGACCCTGTACGGATCGGCCTCCCTAAGTTCAATAATGCTCCCTTGAAGAAACGCCTGAGCTGGCGTCCACGGAGCTCTCAGAGGGAAACTGACAGAGATGTCCTTTACTTGATGAGCCGGATAAGGTTGTTAGCTCATTTTGGACTGACCATGATCAAGGTCATGGCCACATGCATTACGCGGGGGGTGCAGCCACTTCAGTACAGAGGCCACCCCATGTGGGATTTCAACGGGGAGGACGACGCCACCCGGTGCGGTCGCAAGGGGCCAGATTCGGCTGCCACCCTAACAAAGATCTTATCCGCTTTGTACAAGGGAGAAGAGGAGGAATTCCTCCAGGTCAACCCACGGGGCGGATTCTCTATGTACGATCCTCCAAGCTGGGTAAGCGAACACTTTCACTTGCCTATCCGTTTTCATATTCCCATAGTTAAGTACTTAGTCTAGCAATTTTAACGCAGGAGCTACGCCAGACTGTAAAGGAGATAAACAACCCTCCTCCACAACCCGAGGACCCGGAACGGTCCCTCGACCCAGACTCCCAAGAGGACCCGGACTTATGTGTGGAGCTGATTGATGGGGTGTTTCATCAATTGAGTAAGGACAACACCTTAGTGGCCATTACGGCCGATTATCTCGGACTACTTCCAGCCTCAAAGGTAACTGAGACCGAAGTCCCAGTACTTTCAAGAGGATTCACCCGTGCTTATTTTTGATCGCCGTATACCAATGGCGTTTTTAGCAGGGGAAGTCCTTGAGGCGAAGGGCCGAGCCCGCAGTGGCTAGCCAACAAGGGCCAGCGAGGCCCAGCGGGCTAAAAAGAAGTGCGGACCAAATCGAGACGCCGGCGCAACGGTATGGTGTGCGACTTTAATGCCCAGGGTTTATGCCTTGAAGGCATACTAACGCTCATGCTCTCTTTAGGAAGAAGAGCGCCCGCCGGACTATATCCACCGGCCAGGCTTCAAGGCCAGGTCCGGAAGCGGAGGCGAACACGGGGCGCGCACCGGACGCTCCTTCGACAGAGGACATGGACGGGCTATCTGCCACCAATTCAGAGGTGGAGAGTGCCATAAACCACAGGCGTCGCCAGACTATTCTTCGTGACACATGTTTTCCCTAGAGGCATTGGACGCCTTTAATACAGGAGATGCGTACCTCCGTGCCGCTTAAAATGGTCTAGCCAGAGCCACAGAGCAGTATGTAAAAGACATACGGGTGAGTAAATCTGATGGTTATATATGTCAGTAGCCCCCGAGACTGGAAATAGTTATAATAACTGATTTAAGGATCATTTATTATGCAGGATCTTACAAAAAAGAATACGCAACTATCCCAGGAGCTGGAAGAGTGCAAGGCCCAGCTTGAGGCCGCACTAGCCACCACGGGGAATGCCAAGGAGACCCCCTCAGGTAATATATGCTTCGAAAGATGAGTATGTTGAGAAGTGTGGCATGTGTGCAATTCTGACGATAACAGTACAGATGGCGCCGGAGTGGATCCGGACAAGAAACAACTCTTACGCCAGTTAAAGGCCGGCGAGAGCATGCCTACAAGGGTGAGGCAAGAGAAGAACAAGCTTCAAGATGCCAACACCCAGCTGGGCAGGGAACTAAAGGATGTTCGTGCTCAGCTGTCGGATTCCGTAAAGGAGAATCGGCGGCTTCGATGCGGCATTTTTAGTAAGTGCTTGAATGAACCTTCGAAAAAAGAGTTCAGCGAGGAAGTCGATTGACAAAGTTATGTCTGTAGGTATGCTGAGAGGTCGGCCTGCGGAGGAAATGCCTGGTTCTACGGGTGACCTTCTTCCCGAGCTATCGCAACTGCACGAACGAGTTTGGCAGGCGATGCAAGGCGTCGTCCAGGCTTTGTGGCCATCCCTCTCCATGCCCGAAGGCCTTGGAGTGCTAGCAGAGACGCTAAAGGGAGCGCGGCAGCGCTTCCAATTATGGACGATATCAGCCTGCCGTCAAGGCGCCAGGGAAGCTGGTCCATGGTGAAGACGCGGTACACGAAGGCTGACCCGAACCACATGGCCAAGGTCGGACCTGTGGGGCCCGATGAGAAGGAGATCTCTGTCAGTTTAGTGTACGGCCAGGTAGAGCTGGCTGCCAAGTATTCCCAACAGGACTGTAAATTGGACAGCCTGTTGGATGGTATTGAAGAAGAATATACCCAGTCAAATTGACTATGTAATTTAAAATGACATGTAAAATGCATTCTAGCCGGATTGTAGATCATTTGTCATTGCGGACCTTTTCGCTTCAACCTCTGGACCCAATAGTCCGGAGTGTGTCCGAATACCCTCTCGGTTATGTAAGAACCGGGGCATGCGTGGAGACCAGGCGTAGGGGTCATTAGTGCTTTAGCAGACAAGTGCCCAACTAGTTATGTTATATTACATGGTTAGTAAGAAACATCTTCCAGGGAGAATAGTTCCGTTAGGGGTTCCTTTCCCTGGGAGGCATGCCCTAAAGTGCATGTCCGGACTGCGAAAAAAGCAGAAAAGCATCTGGGGGCGGATAAATAAACAAGTGAAAAATCATCTTTTAGTTCACCGACCGAATATTCCCTTAAGAACGCTAGCTTTCGGCTTCACCCAGTCTGAGGTACACATCCGGCTGACCCGGTAGTAACAATAGCAGAGGTGCTCCCTTTACCACCTAGCTGAACAATCGGGAACGTAGGGGTAAGCACAGGAGCCAGGCAACCCAGCTTGGCCAAAACTTAAGTCATATCGATGCATATAATGGTGAATAAAAGGTACATGCGGAAGTGTGACACATGTGTTGGGCATGAGGCCCGTATATACAAGCTTCTGATAAAGAAGCCCCCAGGTATGATGAGCGCGGGTAGCACATCAATTATGTGCGAACAATGCGCAAGCGAGCCCTTAAAGGCTTGTAAGAAAAAAGGAGGGAGAAGGAGAGAAATATAAGGCAGCTAATGTGTAAAAAATAGATAGAGGAAGGGGACGAACACAGAGTCCGGCGCTAGGCGTAGAATCTTCGTAGGCGTGCTGTGTTCCATGGGTTCGGCTCGAGTCGGTTATCCGATGCATTTCGCAGATGGTACGCTCCACCAGTTAGGACTTGGTCGATTATGAAGGGACCTTCCCATTTGGGCTTGAGTTTGTCCTTTTTCTTATCCGGCAGGCGTAGAACTAGCTCGCCAACAATGTAGGTTTTGGCCCGTATTTCTCTGCTTTGATATCTTCGAGCCTGCTGTTGATAGAATGCGGAACGGGCTTTTGCCACATCGCGCTTCTCCTCCAATGCGTCCAAACTGTCCTGCCGATCGAGCTCGACTTCTCTTTCTTCATACATGCGCACGCGAGGTGAGTCATGAATTATGTCGTAGGGCAGGACTGCCTCTGCGCCTATACCATAAAGAATGGTGTGAATCCGGTAGTGCAATTCGGCGTGGTCCGCAGCCCCCAGAGTACGGAGTTGAGCTCTTCTACCTAGTGCGTGTTAGATTCCTTGAGGGATCGCACTAATCTGGGTTTGATGCCGCTCATGATTAGACCATTTGCTCGCTCGACTTGACCGTTAGTTTGTGGGTGATAGACTGAAGCGTAGTCGAACTTGATGCCCATGTTTTTGCACCAGAGTTTAACCTCATCGGCCGTAAAGTTCGTGCCATTGTCAATGATGATGCTGTGGGGGACGCAGTAACGGTGTATGACCCCTGATATGAAGTCTATCACCGGTCCGGATTCGGCCGTCTTAACAAGCTTGGCCTCTATCCATTTGGTGAATTTATCCGCCATGACCAGTAGGTATTTTTTCTTGTGGGTTCCACCTTTAAGGGGTCCAACCATGTCAAGCCCCCAGACCGCAAAAGGCCAGGTAATGGGTATAGTTTGGAGGGCGGTAGGTGGCATGTGGCTTTGGTTAGCAAATAATTGGCAACCGATGCATCGTTGGACTAAGTCCTGAGCATCTGCCCGGGCCGTCGACCAATAAAATCCAGTACGGAAGGCCTTGCTTACAAGGGCCCGAGCCGCGACGTGGTGCCTGCCGAGTCTGGCATGAATTTCAGCCAAAAGGTTCTGCCCTTCCTCTTCGGAGATACACCTTTGAAGGACTCCGGTGGTGCTTTTCTTATAAAGCTCTCCTTCATGGACTTCATAGGCTTTAGATCGCCGCACTATGCAGCGTGCCTCATTTTGGTCCTCGGGAAGTTCCTGCCTAGTTAAGTAGGCCAGGAATGGTTCTGTCCACGGGGCAATTACTGCCATTATTATGTGGGCTGAGGATGTTACCTCGTTGGCAGAGCCTTCAGTTACGTCAGAATGTTCGATGTCAGGTGGTGCGGCTGGGTCCGGATTGTTATTTCCGGATTCCCCTTCCCACTATACGGATGGCTTGAATAGCCTCTCCAAGAAAATGTTGGGGGGGACTGCATCGCGCTTTGCACCGATGCGTGCCAAGACGTCTGCTGCCTGATTGTTTTCCCGGGCTATATGGTGAAATTCGAGCCCTTCGAACCAAGCTGACATTTTTAGGACGGCATTGTGATAAGCTGCCATTTTTGGATCTTTGGCATCAAAGTCTCCATTTATTTGGAATATCGCGAGGTTTGAATCCCCACGCACCTCTAGGCGTTGAATGCCCATGGAGACTGCCATCCGGAGACCATGTAGAAGGGCCTCGTATTTGGCTGCATTGTTGGAGTCCGTATACATTATCTGGAGTACATATTGAACTGTATCTCCTGTTGGGGACGTCAGAACGATGCCAGCCCCCAGACCCGCTAGCATTTTGGAGCCGTCGAAGTGCATGATACAGTTGGAATATGTGCCGTACTCTTTAGGGAGTTCGGCTTCAGTCCATTCAGCGACAAAGTCGGCCAAAACTTGCGACTTGATAGCTCGCCATGGCTTATAGGTTATGTTGAATGGGAGGAGCTCAATGGCCCATTTGGCAATCCGGCCCGTCACGTCACGGTTGTTTATAATATCATTAAGAGGTACTTCGGAGGCTACTGTTATTGAACACTCTTGAAAGTAGTGACGTAGCTTCCGGGACGCCATGAACACTGCGTACGCTATCTTTTGGTAATGCGGGTACCGGGATTTGCATGGAGTGAGGACAGTGGACACGTAGTAGACTGGTTTCTGGAAAGGGAATTTGTGTCCATCCGTTTCTCGTTCGACGACGAGCACTGCGCTTACAACTTGATGAGTTGCCGCAATGTATAACAACATTGGTTCCCCGATGTTAGGCGTGGCCAGGACCGGGTTTGTTGCCAATATGGCTTTTATTTCTTCTAGTCTGGCCATGGTGGCATCCGTCCACTCGAAGTGTTCGGTGCGCTAGAGGAGGCGATAAAGGGGTAATGCTTTTTCTCCCAAGCGGGAGATGAAGTGGCTTAGAGCCGCCACACATCCAGTCAATTTTTGTATTTGTTTGAGGTCCTTTGGAATGTCCAATTGTGACAGAGCTCGGATCTTGGCTGGGTTTGCTTCAATTCCTCTACCGGATACAATGAAGCCCAGGAGCTTTCCGGCTGGTACGCCGAAAATGCATTTTTTCCGGGTTAAGCTTGATGTCATATGTTCGGAGGTTATCGAACGTGAGCCTCAAGTCGTCTACTAGAGTTTCGACATGCCTGGTTTTGATGACCACGCCATCTACGTATGCTTCAACTGTTTTGCCGATCTGGTTGGCTAGACATGTCTGGATCATGCGTTGATATGTTGCGCCGGCGTTTTTGAGCCCGAAGGGCATTGTGTTGAAGCAGAATGGGCCGTATGGGATGATAAATGCCGTCGTGGCTTGGTCTGGCTCTGCCATCTTAATTTGGTGGTAGCCAGAGTATGCATCGAGGAAACACAATGAATCGTGTCCTGCAGTAGCATCGATGATTTGATCAATGCGGGGGAGGGGGAAGGGATCCTTTGGGCAAGCCTTGTTGAGGTCTTTAAAATCGATGCATAAGCACCAGGATTTGTCCTTCTTTGGTACCATCACCAGGTTTGCTAGCTAGTCCGGATGTTTTATATCTCTGATGAATCCGGCTTCCATTAGCTTGGCTAGCTCCTCTCCCATGGCTTGTCTCTTAGGTTCAGAGAAACGCCGAAGAGCCTTCTTAACATGCTTGAATCCTTTTAGGATGTTCAGGCTGTGCTCGGCCAGCCTGCGTGGGATTCCTGGCATGTCTGAAGGGTGCCAGGCAAAGATGTCCCAATTTTCTCGTAGGAATTCTCGTAGTGCAGCGTCTACATCAGGGTTTAATTGTGCCCCGATGGAGGCCATTTTTGTAGGGTCCGTTGGATGGACTTGGAATTTGACTATTTCATCTGCCGGTTTAAAGGAGGTTGACTTGGATCTTTTGTCGAGTATCACATCGTCCCTGTCCACCATGTAGCGCAGCGCGGTTAGTTCCTCGGCCGCTAGGGCTTCAAACAATGCCTCGAGGGCCAGTGCGGCTGTCTTGTTTTCGGTAAGGAGTGCTATGTCCGGGTCACTAGCGAGAGTGATGATTCCGGTGGGTCCGGGCATTTTAAGCTTCATGTACCCGTAATGGGGTATAGCTTGAAAAATTGTGAATGCCTCTCGCCCTAACAGAGCGTGGTATCCGCTGCTGAACGGGGCCACTTGAAATGTGACCTCCTCGGATCTGTAATTATCCGACGTGCCGAACACCACATCTAGTGTGATTTTTCCTGTACCGCACGCTTCCTGACTGGGGATTATTCCTCTAAAGGTTTTTTGTTGCTTCGCTCAATGCGGCTCCAGTCTATTTCCATTTTTCGAAGGGTTTCCTCATAGATGAGGTTCAATCTGCTGGCGCCGTCCATGAGTACCTTGGTAAGCCGAAAGCCGTCCACTATCGGACTAAGGACCAATGCAGTTGGTGCTCGGGCTGTTCGGAATTTAGGTTCGTCACTGGCGTTAAAGGTTATAGCCGTGTCACTCCATGGGTTTATTGTTGCTACCTGGTAGACTTCAGTAAGGCTGCAGAGTGTTCGTTTCGGCATGTTGTTTGATGCGAAAGTCTCGAAGACTGTTGATACCGTACTGGTATTCCTGGGGTGATGTTCTGCGGATTCTGGAGTTAGAAGATCCTCGCCACTTCTGGCCACCTGCCGGAGTATCCAACATGCTTTAAGGCTATGAGTTGGTGTGACGCCCTCTGTACTATGAATTTTACAGGGTCCATTGAGCCATCCCTTCAGTACGGTTCCATACCCTATAGAGGGTTTTTGTTTTTTGTTGTTTGGCCCAGGTGCCTGGCGATAATGCGCCCTTTTATTTCGGACTGGGATCGTATTCGGAGCCGGATTGTCCCAGAATTTTCTTTCAGTTTTCCGAATGCTCTCCTTCGCACAGTATTTTTGTACTATGGATGCCAAGTCAGCGAAGCGTGTAATTTCACGGTGACTTATGGCGTTGAGGATCCTGATGTCCGTACAATTATTGCAGAAGGATGAAGTTGCATCCTCCTCGCGGCAGTCCTCTATCCTGTTCATAACCAGGAGGAATCTAGCCCAGTAATGGTGTACTGTTTATGTTGGCTCTTGCCGAATTTGGGATAGACCCTTATATTTGGGTGGGCGGGTGGAGTTAAATCCGGAACCTCGCCCAATCTGAGACTCAGGGGCCGAGAAGTTTCCGAACTCGGAGGCTTGTGTCCCTGAATGTTGTCCAATGAATCCGGCCCGCTGCCTGACTTTAGATTCAGGGCTTGAGTGACGTCCTCCCCTCGGCGGGTATCCGGCCTGGAGGGGTCGGGAATCCGGACATATCTGGTCCTTAGGATAGACGAAGATTCGCCGCATTGTTCCTCCACCACTTCGACATGGTGGGTGACCTGGGAAGAGTCAATCTCTCTCGGATCGAGTTTAAGCCCAATCTGATCGTAATCTGTAGCGACTGCGAGGCCGGCGATGCGATCCAAGAGCTTGTTTAAGGAAGAGAGCTCCATCGGATCTAACTGCTCGGCAAGCTCCGAGTCGAGGTGGAGATTGCTTTCGATGACCCGAGAGGTCATCGTCGGCACGGCGGCCGAACAGGCGGTCATTAGAAAATCGCCTAGCCGGAGAGTTTGGCCGATAGCCAAAGCTCCTTTAGCAACAGCGCCGTCTTTAAAAACGGGGTGCGGCATCCTTCCTGATGGCGACGACATAGCGGAACTCTCAATGAAAGCACCAATGTCGGTGTCAAAACCGGCGGATCTCGGGTAGGGGGTCCCGAACTGTGCGTCTAGGCGGATGGTAATAGGAGACAAGGGACACGATGTTTTTACCCAGGTTCGGGCCCTCTCAATGGAGGTAAAACCCTACTCCTGATTGATTAATATTGATGATATTGGTAGTACAAGAGTTGATCTACCACGAGATCAGAGAGGCTAAACCCTAGAAGCTAGCCTATGGTATGATTGTTGTTCGTCCTACGGACTAAAACTCTCCGGTTTATATAGACACCGGAGAGGGCTAGGGTTACACAGAGTCGGTTACAATGGGAGGAGATCCACATATCGTATCGCCAAGCTTGCCTTCCACGCCAAGGAAAGTCCTATCCGGACACGGGATGAACTCTTCAATCTTGTATCTTCATAGTCCGGGAGTCCGGCCAAAGGTCATAGTCTGGCCATCCGGACACCCCCTAATCCAGGACTCCCTCATGTACCATGTGGGCACTAGAAGCTCCCTCAGCGACCCGAGCACGTGTGTCTTTTGCTCTCGCCTTCTCCTCAAAATCAAGAGTGCTAATGAGATCCAAAACAGAAAACTCATGTCTCTTGTTTTTCAGAGAAGTAGCAAAATCATTCCAAGAAGGTGGAAGCTTGGCAATGATGGTCCAATCAACAAATTTGTCCGGCAACACACACTTAAAGTACTCAAGTTCCTTAGAGAGTGACTGTATCTCATGACTCTGCTGAACAACAGAGCGCTCATCGGTCATCTTGTAGTCACAGAATTGCTCCATGACGTACAACTCGTTGCCAGTGCCCGAGGGCCCAAACATGGCCCCGAGCGCAGCCCACATGTCATTGCCGCTGTCAAACGACATATATGAATCCACAATGGAATCGTCAAGAACACTCAGCAGGGCGGCTTTGAAGAGGGTATCCATGTTCTGAAAAGCTTCCTGCTGTGTAGGATTAAGATCGCCCTCAGGCTTACCCTTAGTGGCGTCATAGCAGTACATGATTTGAAACCAATATACTGCTCTTGTGCGCCACCTTTTATATTGCACCCCCTTAAAAGTAGGCGGCTTCAAAAGCGCAGCAAAACCACTCGGAGTAAATTGCCTATAATCAGGTTTTTGGATTGGATTGTTGAATATATGAGCAATTTAGTATTAGATTTAATCTAAATCAACAGTAAATAGATCATGACGACAATTGCAAACATCAAAGTAGTGATGCAGACTAAACCAGGAGGACAGAATCACATACTGTACAGCAGGAGCAGAACCGGTGTGGTTGATGTTGTCACTCATGTCGTTGATGAAGAGGTTACCGAGGTCGGGGAAGAAGGCTATCGTTGAGGAAGCCATCGCTGGTAGTAGTCACAGGAGTGTGCTCCCCGAAAACCTGATCGCCCCTCTCCCGTACAGGATCACGAAAGGCGGGGTTCGGAGGACTGTTGTCCCTTTTCACGGTGCACGCCGGAAGGAGGGCCGGAGAAGAATTGCGTGGCGGTGCTAAGATCTGGAATGGTGTGAAACCATATGATACAGCGGCGGCTAGGGTAGAGCATGTCAGGTCGGTCGTGCGAGTATAATAGTAGGCCTTTGGCCCCCAAACCCCACGTCCAAGTCAATAATAGCCCCACCAAGGTTTGTCTAAAAACCCCAAAGTAATTAAGGCGTCCATTAGTTCCTTTAGTATAAATACTATATCATTAATAATGGCCCCACCTTTTGTCTCACAAAGTATGTTGGAGTACAACCGGCTACATGTTTATTACAATCCGCTTCTCTTCTCTCTCCTCTTCTCTCTCCTTCAACTAAGCACAAATACTATATTTAAATCCTTATAGCCTGCTTATGTCATATAATTGTAGTAGTACTTGTTCTAAAGTTACTCTCCACTGTGTAGTCTGAAATGCCGGGCGTGCAGCGGGTGGTGCCCTCGGTCGGCACGCCGCTTCAACGGCGGAAGCAGTGAGAGGTCGTGTTGCCCTGACTTGCCATCAATGTGGAGCGGCAGGCTCAGCTGGTGCTGGGAGGGAAGCGCACGTGGGAGGGGGGAGGGTTTTTTGTAGGGCCAAGAAGGTGAGAAGCCAACTTGGGATCGGTCCGGACGGGGAAATATCATGTGCTCCCATACTCTGCATATGACACTAGTCTATGTTACTCCCTCCTTTCCGGTTTATAGAGATATTTAGAGTAACATAGTAATATGTTACAGTATAAGTTACTCCCCACTATGACCAGTGAGGGAGTCCTGGATTAGGGGGTGTCCGGATGGCCGGCTGTGACCTTTGGCCGGACTCCCGGACTATGAAGATACAAGATTGAAGACTTCGTCCCGTGTCCGGATAGGACTTTCCTTGGCGTGGAAGGCAAGCTTGGTGATACGATATGTAGATCTCCTCCCATTGTAACCGACTCTGTGTAACCCTAGCCCTCTTCGGTGTCTATATAAACCGGAGAGTTTTAGTCCGTAGGACGAAGAACAATCATACCATAGGCTAGCTTCTAGGGTTTAGCCTCTCTGATCTCGTGGTAGATCAACTCTTGTACTACCCATATCATCAATATTAATCAAGCAGGAGTAGGGTTTTACCTCCATCGAGAGGGCCCGAACCTGGGTAAAAACATCATGTCCCTTGTCTCCTGTTACCATCCGCCTAGACGCACAGTTCGGGACCCCCTACCCGAGATCCACCGGTTTTGACACCGACATTGGTGCTTTCATTGAGAGTTCCTCTGTGTCGTCACCTTTAGGCCCGATGGCTTCTTCGATCATCAACCACGACGCGGTCCAGGGTGAGACTTTTCTCCCCGGACAGATCTTCGTATTCGGCGGCTATGCACTGCGGGCCAATTCGCTTGGTCATCTGGAGCAGATCGAAAGCTACGCCCCTGGCCATCAGGTCAGATTTGGAAATTTGAACTACACGGCTGACGTCTGCAGGGACTTGATCTTCGACGGATTTGAGCCACAGCCGAGCGCGCCGCACTGTCACGATGGGCATAATCTAGCTCTGCCGCCGGACAGTGCCCAGAGCGCCGCTCGGGTGTCCGCTCCGACCCTTAGCTCGCAGCCAACTGCACCGCCCGAGGACGGGTGGATAGACGCCACCTCGGGGGCTACAATCTCTACGGCGATCGAGCCGAATACCAGCCTTGTCCTTTGTGAAGCTCGTGACTCCAAGGTGCCTGACTCCTTTTCGGACTTCGAATCTTCCGCACCCTTTCCAATCGAACCCAATTGGGCTCCGGTCATGGAGTTCACCGCTGCGGACATCTTTCAGCACTCGCCCTTTGGCGACATTCTAAATTCTCAAAAGTCTCTCTCTTTATCAGGAGAGCCCTGGCCGGACTATGGTTAGCAAGGTTGGGATGCGGATGACGAAGAAATTCGAAACCCACCCACCACCCACTTCGTAGCCACTGTCGACAATTTAACCGACATGCTCGACTTCGACTCCGAAGACATCGACGGTATGGACGCCGATGAAAAAGACGAACAAGAACCAGCGCCTATAGGGCACCGGACAACCACCTCATCTCATGATGTGTATATGGTGGACACAACTAAAACAAACAACGATGAGGATCAAAGGGACGCAATGAGGGATAATTCCCTCGAAAAGCAATCAAAGCGGCAGCGGGAACGCCGCGCCAAACCCCACCTCGACAGAGATCCAGCCATAGAGCATGATGAACCGGCGGACGACAAACATACCATCGAGCAACCGTCCGAACAGGGCAACTTTGAGAAACAAACCAAACATCCCGTCCCCGGCGAAGATAATAGTCCGGACAACCTCACGCCGGACAAGTTGCTGGAGAAGAAGAACCTCCACCAAAGGCTCGTCGCCACTGCGCATAGCCTAAAAAAGTAGAAGCGAAAGCTCAAAACAGCGGAAGATGCACTCAGAACTAGATGGGACAGAGTACTCAACACCGCACACAAGTACGGCGACAGTCACCACACAAAGAGCTATCCGACACGAAAATTACTACCGGAATTTGATGAGGAGGCCTTAGAGCCCCCATGGTCAAAAAACAAGGAAGCCACCAGGTCGGATAGACGACCCCATGACCGACATCGAGCGGCAAAGGGCGCCGCACTCAATCCGGCGCGCGATCCACACAAGGATTCACATCAAAAAGACGGCCTAATTAGATCTATCTACGGGCCAAGAAAGCAAGCTCTAGTGAGCAATGCAATGCAACAAATACCCGAACATCGCGGCACACCCAAATACAGGGGCGCCGCACATCCCCTATGTTTCACCAATGAGGTGCTGGACCATGAATTTCCAGCGGGATTCAAGCCCATAAGCATAGAGGCATACAACAGAACAACATACCCTGGAGTCTGGATTGAGGATTATATCCTCCACATACACATGGCTAGAGGAGATGACCTCCACGCCATAAAATACCTACCCCTCAAGCTCAAAGGGCCAGCGCGGCACTGGCTTAAAAGGCTTCCCGAAAACACCATAGGATGCTGGGAAGAGCTCGAGGACGCTTTTCGGGCAAATTTTCAAGGGACCTATGTCCGACCTCCGGATGTAGACGATCTAAGCCATATAACTCAACAACCCGGAGAGTCAGCCCGGAAACTCTGGAACATATTTCTCACTAAAAAGAATCACATAGTCGATTGTCCGGACGCCGAAGCCTTAGCAGCTTTCAAACATAGCGTTTGAGACGAATGGCTCACCAGTCACCTTGGCCAAGAAAGGCCAAGAACAATGGCCGCACTGACAAGCCTCATGACCCGCTTTTGCGCAGGAGAGGATAGCTGGTTGGCAAGAAGTAGCACCAGCGACCCAAGTACATCCGAAGTCAGAGATGGAAACGGGAAATCGCGCTGTAGCAAGGAACGACGCCGGTTCAAGGATAACAGCCCGAAGAGCACAGCAGTCAATGCCGGATTCAAGAGCTCTCGGCATAATCAGAAAAAGCCGCCCCCAAAGATAATAGGGACGAGCTATCTAACCTCAACAAAATCTTGGAAAAAATATGTCAAATCCACAGTACTCCCGGGAGGCCTGCAAACCACACCCACAAAGATTGTTGGGTCTTCAAGCAATCCGGCAAACTCAATGCCGAACACAAGGGGCTCGACATACCAAGCAAGGATGACGACGAACCCCACAAGCAGAACATCGGAGAACAAAAGAAGTTCCCATAAGAAGTCAAAACAGTAAATTCACTTCATGTGACAAAAAGGAAAAACAGAGTGGCACCCATGGAGATACGCGCCATACAGCCTGTCCCAGAGGAGTCCCGCCACTGGTTATTACAACAAATCACCTTTGATCATCAGGATTACTCTAGAGGTATCTGGAACGTAGGCTGGACTGCCTTGGTCTTAGATCCGATAATTGACGGACTCCACTTCACACAAGTCCTAATGGACGCGGCAGTGACCTAAACCTGCTATATCAGGACACAATACGCAAAATGGGGTTAAACCCAGAAAAAATTAGCCATGGCAACACTTCCTTTCAAGGGGTCACGCCAGGCCCAGATACCCATTATACGGGTTCCCTCTTGTTAGAAGTTATGTTCGGCTCCCCCGACAACTTCCGAAGCGAAAAGCTAACCTTCCATATCGCCCCATTCATAAGTCGCTATCAAGCACTACTGGGACGTGAAGCTTTCGCCCGCTTTAATGCAATACCGCATTATGCATCCCTTACACTCAAAATGCCCGGTCCACGAGGCATCATCTCATTAAAAGGAAGCATCAAGTGTTCCTTGAGCGCGGACGATGGTGCGGCTGCCTCGACAGCCGCACACTAATCCAGCTTTACTAGTTCGAGCACCTGAACAGGTCATTAAAAAACCCGGACATGGCTCGACAAGTCCGACGTAAACATACACAGGCTTAACAGCTGCATAACCCTGTGCAGGGGGCTCCGCGCGCTTACACCAGGAGACAATAAAGCTCAGTTCTACCCATTTTTCTGTATTATACCTTGTTTATTTTAACATAGATTGCTCGCACGATTGTCTTCCACTAAGTTCCTCTCTTTTGCAAATGAACACCGTGCTACACCCGTCCAGGATACGGCACAACGGAGACACAAGCGCAGACGTGCAGTAGGGACCCGTTTCAAGGATTCTTTTCAGATTAAGACCCTGCATAAACCTTTCTTACTGTCTCTTGTTGATAACATCCCCCGATTTTTTTGCTATAACCGAGGAGGAGGCTGGCGTCTTGGCATGTGGCCACACCAGAATTTTGCACGTACCTGGACACCAGGGGCTTCTTACCAAGGGCTTTTGTTCGGCCCACTTTCATAAAGACCGAATACCTTAGGGAGTGTTCGGCGTCGCGAGTTTGGCCTTATATGCATCAGCTCCGAATCATGTCTTTGGTCAAATGTTGGGTTTGCCCGGCTCCTATGTTTTGCTGCCTTACGTTCCGCTCTATCGGCTAAGGCGGCACCAGGAGAGCTACTGCGATTGTGCCCCGGTTCGGCCAGGCGAGCACCTCAGTAGAGAAAGCCAAAAACTGACTTTCATGATATAGCGAGAGACTGTTCAACCACTCGATGACTTGCCGGAATCTTTAGGATTCCTCCGCATTAACGAAGGGCTGTTTCCCGGTCAGGCACACACGCGCCCCGAATTCGGGCGAGTGTTGTGCCCCTAGGGGCTATTCAGTAGCCCCACTGTCAAACTCCTATGGCTAAGTGAAAGTGATAAAGCATTATAGTCCGGTTGCCTAGTTCGCTGCGCTATCACCTCCTTTATAGGACCAAGACGTTTGATCAAGTGTGAAAATGCGCCTTCTGCGAACACCCCCGCATTATATGCGTGGGGGCTGAAGCCAATGACTGCCATCTTTCAGGTTATATACACATATACATTAACGGCCGCACATGAGGCATTCTAATTCTTGAAAGCACAAGTATAAAAAGCTTTTATATTCCATCAAAACATTGTTTTACAATAGCACATGTTATTCGAATACAACATCCTTCGAGCACTGCGTCTCTATTAAACGAGCGCCCTGCAGAACTTCCTCAAAGTAGTGCTTGGCAGGTACTCGGCTTTTGTCCGAATCCTGGGATGCAACAACACTGGCCTTCATATCCGCCCTGTATGTTTTGACACGGGCAAGAGCCATCTGTGCACCCTCTATGCACGCTGACCTCTTCATTGCATCAATATGCGGCACCGTACCAAGGAACTGCTGCACCAAGCTAAAATAACTCTTCGGCTCTGGCCCTTCCAACCACAGACGACTCGCGACGTACCTCATGGCGAGTCCGGATAACCTGTTCAGCTCCGCCCAAGCGGCCAAACAGTCGGATACCGAAAGTGGGTGCTCTGGATTGTGGAACTGCGACCAAAAGAGTTCTTCCAATTCATGGTCACCTACACCCCGGAAGTGTTCGGTCGCGTCCGTGGCACTCGCCGCCAAATCCAGATAAGTGTTCGTCGCACTCCACTTCCGGTCTAATGGAGCATACTTAGGATCCCCGAACTTCATCCACAGCATATAGAGCTTTCCAGCCGCGATATCTCCGGCCTAACGTAGCTCCTCCTTTATAGCTCTCATTGCAGAGCGAGTGTCCTTGGCCTCGGTAGTGACCTTTTCTAGGTCCTTCTGTGCCACCGTATCTTCTTTTTAAAGAAGCTTACAATGGTCGGCAGCATCCTTCAATTTTACAGCCATCTCGGCCATTTCTTTCTTGCTCTGGCAGTGAGCAGCCTATTCGGCTTTTAGCTCTTCAACCGCTTTAATGGCAGCCGCATCGCTTTTCCTCGCTTGCTCCTTGGCTCGGGCAAGTTCCGCCCGAAGGTTCTTCACGACAGCGGCACCATCTGCATTAAGCACATATGTTATAAGGTACGAGGATTAAGATCCTCTTACCAGAGGTCTTCGGAGACATCACATACCTTGTGCCTCGTCTAGCCATTCATTTACAAGCGCGATGTCGGTATCTACCACGTCAAGTTGTCGCTTTAGCTCGGCAAATTTATCAGTCCGGCTAACCACCGAACACCTCGCCACCTACATCGGAAAGGCGACATAATATACCTGAGATTATGATCCTCTGTGCATCATCATTTTTTGACAACACACAGAGTCTCAGGGGCTACTATCTATACAGGGCGCATTTTATACATGCGGCTCTGCCAAAAGGTACATCTTTTCGTGTACCTCGAAACCTGTCAGTAAACTCCTGGCGGCCTCGTACAATCCGCTTTCTGTGGATGAAATCCCTCTCATCACCGTGTTCATCAACACACAGTGTTCTTCTGAGATAGACGCTCGCCCGAGCAGATCCTTCAGCCCCTCCGACCGTGAACCGAAAGGTGCCAGACTAGTCCGACGACCTTTTTCAAAGTCCGGATTTGGAGAAACCCTCCGAGACGGCACCTCGGGGTTGCCCGCCTCGCAAGACGGTACAGCTGGGGGGGGGCGTTTCGCTCTCCATCATCTCCGGACGGAGATCCCCTGAAGACGAGCTCTGCTGAGAAGGGTTGAGATCCGAACTTCAAGGTAAAATTTTGGTTATCTTCCTTAGAAATAAAATAGGGATATCACTCATTTTTAAACCCCTCTCTTTACTTACGGCTCGGTGGAGAGCTGATCCCCTTGGGGGTGCAATGCGGCCGGGGCACTCTCCGGCGCCGGACCCTCTGATGAAGATTTCTTCCCCCGCGTTGAGGCCATTGCCTCCGGGTCTTCAGAGGCGTTCCTCTTCTTTCCCTGGATAGAGGAGTTCTCGATTCCTCCCTTCCTGACAGCCTCCTTCGCGGAGGCGGTAGCTTCTTTGTTCCCCTCTTCGCCTTCTTCAAAAGGCGCAATCAACCGCATCCTGGTCAACACGGGATCCGGCATGGTCTCAGGGAGGGGGGCCGGACACCTGATAAGCTTTGCTTCTGCTATCCACTCCTATTTAAAGGATAGCTCTTTTAAAGGCAGTTTTATGATAAACGTACGGATGGCATGTCCGGGTAACGGGGCTACTTACTTGAGTATTCGGATGATTGCAGGTCAGCCCTGCGTCCTCGGACAAGTCCGGACACCTTGCTTGTGATCCGAAGAAAAATTTGTACATCTCCACGGGCGTCGTGCCCATAAAATGTTGGAGAGCTCGTGGCCCTTCTGGATTAAATTCCCACAGGCGGAGGGGGTGACGTTTGCAGGGCAGTATGCGGCGAATCAGCATAACCTGCGCCACTACGGCTAAATTGATATCTCTCTCTAGGAGATCTCGAACGCGGCCCTGCAGCAAGGGCACGTCCTTGGACGGCCCCCAGTTAAGCCCTTTATTGACCCATGACGCTAGCCGTGGTGGGGGGCCCGAGCGAAAAGCAAGTGGCGCCACCCACGTGGTGCCCCTGGGGGCTGTGATGTAAAACCACTCTCGTTGCCATAAGCCGAGCTCCTCTTGAAAAGATCCCTTGGGCCATGGAGCGTCGGCAATCTTGCTTATAATAGCACCTCCGCACTCAGCGTGCTGCCCCTTGATCATCTTCGGTTCTACCTTGAAGGTTTTAAGCCACAACCCGAAGTGAGGAGTAATATGGAGGAAGGCCTCGCACATGACAATGAACGATGAGATTTGGAGGATGGACTCCGGAGCTAAGTCGTGAAATTCCAGCCCGTAATAAAACATGAGCCCCCTCACGAAGGGATCAATCGGGAAGCCTAGCCCCCGAAGGAAGTGAGATGTGAACACCACACTCTCACCGGGCTGGGGAGTGGGAATAGCCTGCCCTTGAGCAGGCAGCCTATGTGAGATTTCGCCAGTCAGATACCGGGCATCTCTCAGCTTTCGCACGTCTTCTTCCGTAACAGAGAAAGGCATCCACCGGCCTTGGAGGCTGGAGCCGGACATCATCGAAGGTCCGAAGCGCCTGAATCTGGAGCTTTGGGTGTTGGAACTCGAGGCGAGAGGCGGATTTGATTGGATTAAAAGAAAGGAGTCGAGTCTTGGTCTCTTTATAAAGAGTTTGAATACCAAGAGCCCTCCTCGTGACCATTTGGGACTCACTTTCAATTAAGAAGTCATACCAATTGCATGGTTGGGTTACCCACGCTTGTATTGATGAGGATCTCGGAATAAGGCGACACGATCTCTGCTTTGACAAGACGTGCCAAGGAAACCGCCTCGCTAAATGCGCTGAGATGGGACAGTAAAACGAATAAAGGCTTGGCCGTGGCGTGATGTCACACTATGGAATACGTCAGCAGATTAGATTTGTGTAAATATTATTCTCTCTACGGTGGTATGTGGAAATTATTTTGCAGAGCCGGACACTATCCTTGTGTCAACATCTTCTATGAAGTATTCGGAGGAGGAACCCGCCTTGCAATGCCGAAGACAATTTGCGCGCCGGACTCGTCATCATTGAAGCCTGGTTCAGGGGCTACTGAGGGAGTCCTGGATTAGGGGGTGTCCGGATGGCCGGACTGTGACCTTTGGCCGGACTCCCGGACTATGAAGATACAAGATTGAAGACTTCGTCCTGTGTCCAGATAGGACTTTCCTTGGCGTGGAAGGCAAGCTTGGTGATACGATATGTAGATCTCCTCCCATTGTAACCGACTCTGTGTAACCCTAGCCCTCTCCGGTGTCTATATAAACCGGAGAGTTTTAGTCCGTAGGACGAAGAACAATCATACCATAGGCTAGCTTCTAGGGTTTAGCCTCTCTGATCTCGTGGTAGATCAACTCTTGTACTACCCATATCATCAATATTAATCAAGCAGGAGTAGGGTTTTACCTCCATCGAGAGGGCCCGAACCTAGGTAAAAACATCGTGTCCCTTGTCTCCTGTTGCCATCCGCCTAGACGCACAGTTCGGGACCCCCTACCCGAGATTCGCCGGTTTTGACACCGACAACCAGCCTTGGCCTCTCCCAGTGCTCCACCATGTATAGCTGCTAAGCCTGCCACGTAGGCATAAAATATGATGTGGCACCAATAAACTAAGCACCTATGCATTGAAGACTTGAGTTACTAAGCCATTTAATGCACTTATCACCTCATCTAAGCACATCTAAGCACTTACTAGCACCCCCTTGACCGTGGACCTTGACGGTGTACGTCACCTTGTGTCTCATAATTTTCCTCCTCATCATCTGAGTCCTAGAAGATCTCACCCACATCATCATTAGCATGCAACCGCCTTGATAGACAACGTGCGCAGAAGGAGTAGAGGTGACTGGGGACGCACCACCACCACGTCGTGGGCACTCCATACGTGCTCGTGTGCGTGCAGCATGCGTGTTTTTCCATCGGTGCTAGCTCTAAGGACGAGGTTGCGGTCGTCTTCGTCTCCGACTAGTCGTTGAGCAACGACGGCAAAGAGGTGCTGCAAGAGATGCGTAGGCGCCGTTGCGTGCGAGCTTCGTCGTAGCACGATGAACCGGACGTCGCCGCGGATGGTGCACGCCTCCATGCAGCTGAGTGTGTGCGCATGCATGTGTTATTCACGTGCATTCTGCGGCCGAGCGTGTGTGCATGCACGTGTTGTGTACGTGCGTTGTGTGCTCCATGCTGTGCGCGTATGTGCATGAGTTGGATCAAATGGAGTTAGTGCGTTGGCTTGCGTACATGCGTGGCTGCATTCGTCCTCTACATGTGTGGCTTGTTGCGTGGTTATCAATAATTCAATATAAACTACTCCCTCCGTTCCTAAATATAAGTCTTTCTAGCCATTTCAAATAGACTACAACATACAGATGTATGTAGACATATTTTAGAGTGTAGATTCACTCATATTGTTTTGTATGTAGTCCCTTATTGAAATCTCTAAAAAGACTTATATTTGGGAATGGAGGGAGTATAAAACATCTTCAACTTAGCATCCTGATGTACTGTTTCTAGTGGTTAGCGAAAAGTTCATGTTCTTTTATTTGTTTATAGGTGGGCAGGCGACAAAAACAGGGGAAAACGTGCAAGGTTCCTTGCAGACGCTCCACCGCGAGGTTCCTTGCTCCTTCTCAGTCGTTAGGAATCTATGCTCTTCAACTCTTTTCTTTTACGTGAGCTTTGTTCATCCTTTTCCCAACACGCGAGACATCTAGCATCAAGGTGCACGTGTCACGCAAGAAAATGGAGATAATCAGATAAGCAGTGCATAAGTGAGTCGTGCACTTCAATGGCACCTAAGCAATATTTTTTCTCCTCGATGGCACGTGAATAGTACATGTACTCAACACCCGAACACGGGATGGTAACAATGACATGGTCAGCCCTTTTTTGGAGAGAGTACGTACTACATAACTTTGATGTGTCCCGCCAACTCGCAGAATGACGAGAAGCTTGATTACGCGTTCTCCCTCGCTAACACGTGCGTGGTGGCTCGCAGCACGAGGAGAAACTTTTGCTTACAAGCGGTGGACGTGCAGCGGTTCATTTGGTGTCAGATTGCCAGAAGTACTACTGTAGAACCATCGACTACCGGAAGAGGCAAAGAGCCAAGCGCAAGGTCACCTACTAACCTTAGGCTACGCGTAGTGGGAGTAACATAAGTAGGGGTACCTCCTTTTTTCTATTCTAGAAACAACCACACGCAAATATCGAGGTGCTGGTTACGTAGAACAAATTTCTTGGAGTCTGTGCTCAGCGCTCCTCTATCTCTCTTCTCAGCCAGCCAGCGGACGCGCGGAGCCCATCATCTGTTTGCTCACATGCGGTCTCACATCTCAGTGAAAACGCAAGAGGACCCGCTGAACCTGCACATCTTTCACCTCGACGTGCTGGTGATGAAAAACAAATCCAATAAAGATCTTCAGTGGCCGCTTTTGGAGTTAGTCAAGAGTAGTAAGATTCTATTTACAATTTAACCCAAGATGCACATCACGTGGCTTCAACTACCACTCTATTTTCTTGCATGACATGACCTGGATGCTGGATGTCCCACGTGTCGGTAAAAGGGGGAAGAACCCGACCAAATCTTCGGTTGTGCTCTCGGATTAGACTAGTTGTGCTAACTTAAAATTTTTATTGTGTAATAGAATGGATGCAAGTTTTGGTATTGGGAAGAAGAGTACATCGATATATTGATAGAGCGCAATTTAGTAGATGTTCTAGCACTTTTAGCTAGCATAGAGGCTAGAGATGAGACTAGTGCACTTGTTGATACTCCTACTAGAATAGAGGCTAGACATGAGACTAGATGCGAGGAAGCAACGTCTACTTCTTTACACTCGAAGAAGAAAGAAGCATGCAAGATCGAGCCTCCACAGATCAACAATGAATGCATCGAGAAGGCACTAATCCAACTTACAGGAGCAGTTATGGAAGTTGGATATCTTCTAAAATGTATTCTTGTGGTTCTTGTTTTCTTTGGTCTTGCTTTTCTAGTCAAAATTATCATTGAAGTTCATGCAAAACGGAGGTCTGTTTGGGGTCCTGCATTGGAGTTGGCCTTACAAGTGGGACCACAGTTGAGGAAACCGACTATCGGCAAACCCCCACCTTGCCCGCCGCGCGATGGCTGAAGTTAGAGAAACAACGAGGTTGAAGAGATTGCTCTAGCACAGACTCCAAGAAATATGGTGTCAGATGGATGTCGTGGTGGTGGCGTGTGCCGTACTCCTGGACGTGAATGCTTGTTCTGGCCCATGCCACCCTACTACTCCTACTACTTATATAGTACTCCTACTAGTAGTATCAAGGATTCGAGGTGCTGGTTATGTACAACGAACACATTAACATATGGCTACAGTAAAAACACCCGCCCGATGCGCGAAGCATGTGAAGCTAGTACAAATAGTGTACTACTATTGTTGATTGGCCTCATCCGATAATCTGTTGCAATGCACGTACAATTATGCATTTGGAAAATATTTTTTGCCTCGTTGCACCACTCACTCAGAGAAGCGACTCAAAAGCCATTCATAAATTTAGTAAGTTTATCACAGGCATATCATTTTATTACATACAACAGGTCATCAACCCACATCGACAATGAGGATACATTATAAACACTAAAGTTTTCATCACACAACAAATAACAAGCAATGAAATGAACTTCAACTCGACCAGTCCTCAGCATTGGAAACACTTGCTTTGAACCACAAGTGATTCTCTGGGACGGGTCATCTATTGTCAATCTCGAGACCAACGCAGGACTGATCATCCAGGCTGAAGCATCCTACTATATCAGTACCAGGGTAGGGAACCAGCCAAATGTCCGAGGTATAGACATAGTTGCTTCTCATAAATGGTACTAGTAACGTTGTGTCAACAGCAGTTGGATCGCCTTTCACCATCATCGGATAGTTTTGTCCAAGGAAGTGCGAGTTTTCTCCAAGACTATCAATTCTGTACCAGGGAGAAGGTGTTGACGCTAGCACACTAGTATCCATCCTGTCGTGGAATTAACACGTCAGATGTCCTAGTGAGAGGACTTAGTCGCAAAAAGGGGTTAAACCGGACAAAGGACACATGGAGTTTATACTGGTTCGGCCCCTTGCGGTGAAGGTAAAAGCCTATGATCCAGTTGTGGTAGAATTGATGGGGTCTCGATGAGCAGGGAGCGAATCCGCTTTACCTATCTCTCAGGTTGTTGTTTTCTTGTTCCTGAACCACCGCCGGGTCATCCCTTTATATACACAGGTTGACGCTCGGCGGTTTACAGAACACCGAGGCCGGCTCATACATGTGTCCGGCTCAGTTTCTACCTTTCCTAACTTACAACACAAGTTTACACATCTCATGTCAGTTTACGCTTATGGGCTCTAAACCACCTTTGGGCTCTAGGCCTCTAAGCTTCAATGACCGATCGCTATACTCCTTGTCTTCATGGGCTTCAATATAGATGAGCATAAACCGGCCCCTTCTGTGTGGTTTATACTCAGTAGTTATATCCCCAACATTAGGCCCCAGATTGATTTGAACCTGTTCAGGTCAATCTTCAACACTCAGAAAAAACTCCTTGAATATCCTCGTATAATCCTTGTAAACCGCCAGCGGTAAGAATTGTATTTTTCTGCTTTTAATTTGCCCCCTTGTTGAAACTTTTCTGATAACCTTCTATTTATCTTTGTAGAGCAATGACCCGTTCTGGAAGAGGAAATCTCAAGACGAACCGGCAAAACCACAAGACAAACCGGTGAGAGTGCCACGTGCTAAGAGTAAGGCCTCAAAGAAGCCAGCAAAGAAGAGAACCGCCGAGTCCCCTGATCCGGCTGAAGATGCTGATGACTCGGAATCAGAGGTAGAACTTGATTCCCTTGGTTCATTTTTCATGCACCTTATTGACAATGATCATTATCAGGATGATGCAGAAGCCAACCGCGCTGATCATGTAGAGGTAATTCCTCTTTCTTCCGATTCAGATCATGTGCCAGTACGAAAACTCCATCGTGCAGTCCGGAAAGTAAAACATTCACATCCTCTCGCTTATTTGGATCCACACTTTTCTTTGAAGACACATCAACCTGAAGCTCGTCGCACAATCTGGCATAGCGGCCAACAAGTTACCTCCTCCGGTTTACCGGACACATCGGTTCGAAAATGTCGTCCAGAGGTCTCTTGTACTTCTAATAAATCTTATCCCAAGGCGGGTTACTTCTGATACCCTCTTAATCCGTCTGATTCCAATTATCAGGGTACTTCCAACTCATCCTCTAGCGAATCATCAGCCACACAGATGCCTCCCCTCAAGACTATTCCTGGGTAAACATGTTACACTTTAACCATTTATGCCTTGCACCGGTTTACTGTACTGACTTCTGCGTCTACTTTCTTCAATGCCAAAGCCAGGCTTAGCAAGAAAGCTAAGTTGAGTAAACTAACTGACGATAATCCGGCCACTGAAACGGAGAGGGCCTCAGAGGCTGCTGATCAAACTGCTGATATTGATCTAGATGACCCAGCACCTCAGGACCAGGACACCTTTGTTGATCCACCAGAGGCAAATCCACCAAGCCCACGCGCTGATCCGCCAAGCCCTACCGCTGATCCGCCAAGCCCAGGAAAGGCCTACAATAAACCGCCGAGCCCAAATAAGACAGCTGAAGGCACAACAGATGATGTTGTGATTACTGGTTTTGGCCATACCACTCCTGGCAACCCTGTCGCTTTATCAAAGCACGGTGCCAAAGAAGAATTTGCTACTGTGGAGAAAGGCAAGTGGAAGACCGATTTGTCAAGCTATGCTCATCTCAACGCTCAAGACATCCATTCTGGATATTTGAACCGGCTGTATACAAGTCGTGATTATGAGGCCGGTTTGATAAACCTGATGAAAGAGCGATATGAGGTAAACACTTGTTCCTTTGAATAACTTCTTTGTTTCCTTATATCCTGCTTCAATGATCAAGTCTAATAGCCCCCAAGGGCCGGTTCACCAATATGAATGTGAACCGGGACTTATAGTAGGAGAATATTTGAATGTTGCTTGCATAGCCCTTGTAGACCGGTTTATACCTTTAGGATGAACCGGTATATCTTTTGTAACGTAGCTTCCAAAATTCTTTCCGGTTATCAATATGATCCAGTGTATTGTTAAAGGATGACCTTGAATTGAACCGATATGCATTAGCCCCCAAGTGTCAAGTATATAACTTGTTGTATGCTTGGGACTTAAAATACTAGTTGATAAAAGCAATCCGCATCCCCCAAGTACCAAGTGCATAACTTGTTATGTGCTTGGGACTTTGAGAAAGTATTAACAACTTTATTATCCATCTTTTGCAGACTTACTTGAGCAACAAGGATTCCCAAATCGCCGATCTTCAAGAAAATATCAAGTCCCAGCAAGCAGAAACTGCCAAGGCCAAAGATGAGTTGAAGGGCGTTTTAATCGCCATGGAGCAATTGAAGGATGGCTTCAAAGACGAGCGGGCAGACTGGGAGGCCGAGAAAACCACTCTGTTAAAACGGGCTGAGGATGCTGAAGCGGCCCTTAAACCGGTAGCAGAAGAGCTGACTGGTTTAAAGCGGCAGATCAATGTTATGACTTCTACTATCTTTGGTAAGTAGTTTTGTAATGAACCATACTTCATCAGCCTTGAAACCGCCGGTTTAACAACAATATTGTAATTATTGCAGGCAGTTGCGTCGCCCATCTTGGCTCAGATATGCACAAGAAGCTGAAGGCTGCTTATACCTTAATTGAGCAGCTATATACCGGCGCTCAACGAGTTATCTGCACCAACAAGGCCACTGCATCAACCTGTTCTTGACCAGATAAACTGTGACGCACCTCCATTGCCCCGCAGCACCAGTAAGTATTCCTCTTCCCAAATATCAGATATGCATTAGGGTTCCACTGTTCTTCGGTGTTCTTCATTGTTCGTCCTTTTTCTCTCTTGGATCTCATAACTGGATCTGAAACTGATAATAAACATGTGCGGTAGTAGTTCAGTGCCCCTAGTCACCCTCAAAAACCACTTTTTACTCCATGAGATCTCGTCCAAACATATGTGCTCTTCTACTGTCGTGACCTTTAAGTTTAAAATTTCTCCCCTTTTGTAGAACTGTGGTAGATCCGAAATTATCACACCAACTTGTAAAACCTGTTTGTGCAACACTTAAGAAAATTTTAGACCTGTCCCTTCCACACCATTGTAGGCGGTTTAACCGTTAAAATTTGATAACCCGTCAGGTACCATTAGCCCTCTCTTAAACCGCCAATTTTTCCTAAGCATCAGTATCTGGTTTAACATGTACATTTCCTCTAGATGACTTCTTCCCCCAGCCTGGCGCCGGTTTATGCATATCAATCTTGAACCGTAAACCGGCGTTGAACTTCTTTTACAACTTGTTATCGAAAATGGCCAAACAGTTCTTCTCTTGCAATTGGCCCCCCTCCCGGGTTACGGAAGAGCAACTTAATTCGTATGTTGTGACTGGCGCTTTAGCAAAGCAATAAACCATCCATTGGAGAGCCCCGGGTACTGAAAATCCTCCTGAACCTCAAGATGGAGAAGTAGTTGTTTTTGTACATCATCTGGACGGAGGGTTTAGCCCTCCCGGATCAAAAAAATTCTGGGATGTACTTGCCAGCTTCCAACTCCACCGTCAAGATATTGGACCGAACTCTGTGTCCAACATTTGCAATTTCCAAGTGTTTTGTGAAGTTTATCTGCCAGAAGAACCGACCATTGAGTTTTTTAGAGACTTCTTCCACTTGAACCGCCGTACTGAATTTACTGACGGCCCCAACACTGAACTTGGAGGGGTATCAATTCAAAAAAGGAAAGAAGTCAATTTTCCTCACACCAAACATCAAAGCCACCCCAAGGATTGGAATCAAACGTGGTTTTACTGCCAGAATACTGCTCCTGATGATGAAAATCCTCTGCCGGGTTATCGTTCTCACTCGACAAATTGCTATCTTCCGTAGAAGACAGTCACCATGATCATATTTTAACGTGCGTACAATACCGGTGTGCTCAACCTCTAGGCAGTATGCTAAGATTTTTCGAAGTGGAACCCGGTGACGAGTGTACACATTCACAAGTTCCCACTCGCAGTTGTACCCAATATAAACAACCCAATCTCCATTTGCGCCTGCCCAGGCCTTGCCCTTAAGTGATGGCATCTTAACATCACATGTATCATTATCAAGTGGCATCAACTTGCACAAGGCAAGGCTTCCGTCGTCCGCGCGCCAGCGAGCATGGTCATGGGAAGAAGATAGGGGAGATCAAACCGCTCCTGGACCCTGGGTTCTTTGTAATGATGTTATTAGTTGAGTCGAGAATGGTCATGAACGAACCTGCCATGCTAGCCGAGGTGATGATGTCGCACCGATCAATGAGTTCCTCCACCATGTCATCTTTCAGATCGGGGCGAGAATAACGGGGTCGTTTCCGGCCTGTTCCCTCCATGGAGAAGACGATCGAAAAATGGCAGAAGGAAGGGTGAAGGAAAATGGAGGATGGAAAGGAAGAGTGTGCGACAATAGTTCCAAATTGAGAGGGAAAGGCAAAGAGTCGGTTGACGGTTGCCAGTTTGCCATGGTACACGAAGAGGTGCCCCGACCTACACGTCCGTTCAGAAATACTAGTAGAAAAGGACTCGTCGTCGTCTCACTGATACGTTGGAACAAGACCACATGTCAATGAAACATGGTGTGTAATTTCTCGTGCAAAATGCGATCTGGCTGCGTTGGCCCGAGGTGCCGCTTTAGGTTTTTTTGAAAGTTTGCCGCATTAGTTATCAACCTTTATTTTTTTAACATACAATCTGAATGGATAGCTCCCGTGGTCATCACACGTGAGCGGATATAGTGATGGTTGATTCACCCGAGAAACTTATTACTATGGGAATATGGGAGTACCAGCGGATTCAAGGAACAAAGAAATGATGGTTGCTTCGTCCAAGCAACTTACTGTTGCGAAGGTGGGGCTCTATGATTTGACTGCTCACTAGTCATTACTACTGCGGTGCAACGACCGGGGTGAATCTTTCCCTGAAGTTGTGTTGTGCACTCAATATTGCTGCATGGCAGGTGGAGCCGGATGAAGGATGTCCAACATGTCGGTGAAACGAAGTTGAATTGTTTCTGGCATTGCTATCAATCCTTCAGGATTTGTTTATATGTACGCACAATTTTAATGAAATTGTACTGTGATGCTATGAAGGTTTCAACTTTGGTTCTCGCAGGAAAAAAAGGTTTCAACTTGGGATTCATGTGTCTTGCCTCGAGATTATCTCGTTACAACATTCCATCAAATACAAATGAAACTACCATGGCTACCATGGCTAATGCATCTCAATGGTTCGCAGATCAGCGCCAATATTCACATCACAACTGAAGACAAAGTTGTGAGAAGGTGTACAAATAAAGAAAAAAATATAATTGATCGATGCTGTTCATAGGCATGGCTCCATTTCCTTGGCACACTGTTCATTGCTTGGCAGCTAGTTTCACCCAGCTCTGTAGCCAAAAAAGAGGTGTACGAAGGACACCACAATCCGATCATTTTGTGCAGCTTTACTAAAATCGAGCGGACCATCCCTATTTGCAAAGATATCCAGTCAGTGTGATTACAATAATAGTGGAACTAGATGATGAAACATAACACACGTAAATAGAAGCCAATCACCTCTATGATCTCTCTTTAGGACTAACTTCTTGTTGGAGAAGATTAGGCACAGATTTGGATGAGGAGGATAGCAAAACCAATCTCCCTTTCTGCAGTCCCATAGAAATGTAAAAACATTGCCCGTGTGACATTTTGGCGGAACTGCACAAAACACTCTTTAGAAAAAAGTGATTTGTGTAGTTCACTAAAAGGTCGTTGTCGATGTCAAAACCGGCAGATCTCGGGTAGGGGGTCCCGAACTGTGCGTCTAGGTGGATGGTAATAGGAGACGAGGGACACGATGTTTTACCCAGGTTCGGGCCCTCTTGATGGAGGTAAAACCCTACGTCCTGCTTGATTAATATTGATGATGTGTGTTACAAGAGTAGATCTACCACGAGATCAAGGAGGCTAAACCCTAGAAGCTAGCCTATGGTATGATTGTTGTTCGTCCTACGGACTAAAGCCATCCGGTTTATATAGACACCGGAGAGGGCTAGGGTTACACAGAGTCGGTTACAATGGTAGGAGATCTACATATCCGTATCGCCAAGCTTGCCTTCCACGCCAAGGAAAGTCCCATCCGGACACGGGACGAAGTCTTCAATCTTGTATCTTCATAGTCTTGGAGTCCGGCCGATGATGATAGTTCGGCTATCCGGACACCCCCTAGTCCAGGACTCCCTCAGTAGCCCCTGAACCAGGCTTCAATGACGACGAGTCCGACGCGCATATTGTCTTCGACATTGCAAGGCGGGTTCCTCCTCCGAATAATTTATAGAAGATTGTGAACACCAGGATAGTGTCCGGCTCTGCAAAAATAATTTCCACATACCACCATAGAGAGAATAATATTTACACAAGTTCAATCTGCTGACGTATTTGATGGCGTGACGTCACACCACTACCAAGCCTTTACTTAAATCGTTTTTATTGTACCACCTCAACGCGTTTAGCGAAGCGGTTTCCTTGGCACGTCTTGTCGAAGCAGAGATCATGTTCCCCTTATTTCGGTATTCCCATCAATACGGACGTGGGTAACCCAACCGCGCCATTGATTGCGGCGCGTGGGGGATAAGCGAGTTTTATCAGGCCGATGGGGACGCATGTTTTCGTCCGCCCATATAAGGGGATAAAGATCCAACCCTATTACCTGCGCCTTCTTCCTCCTTGGCTTACCCATCTCTACGAACCCGAGCTCCAGCGCCCAAGCCCGCACATCTCACCTCAACCTTCTCCAACTATGTCCGGAGCAGGAGGCAAGTGGATGGCCTCCTCCGTCATGGAGGGGCAGATCCAGAAGCTGCGCAATGCCGGATACTTGTCCAGCGACATCGCGCACCGGCTCCCCAACGAGGGAGAGCTCATCCCCACCCCCAAGCCCCATGAGAGGGTAGTATTCCTTCCCCATTTTCTCCGCGTACTGGGCTTCCCACTCCATCCTTGTCCGGGGGCTCATGTTCTACTACGGCCTGGATTTCCATGATTTGGCCCCGAATTTCATCCTCACCATCTCGGCGTTTATCGTCGTGTGTGAGGCCTTCCTCTGCATCCAGCCCCACTTCGGCTTGTGGCTCAAGACCTTCAGTGTCAAGCCGAAGGTTGTGAAGGGCAGCCAAGCGGAGTGCGGAGGTGCCATGGTGGGCAGGATGTCCCACGTTACTTGGGTCGAGGGCACTTTCGTGGAAACCATCAAGGGGTGGCAATCAGGGTGGTTCTACATCACCAAGCCGCGTGACCTCGAATGGGCAGCGGTCCCCGAATTCAGATCCGGCATCCCCACATGGCTCACCTCCTGGAAAGAGAGCGGCCGGACATGGGGTGATTCGGAAGAGCTGACCGGACTCCAAGCTTGTATCCAAAAGCTAGTGGACAAGAAGCTCAAGCTTGTCAACGTAGTCCAGGTCATGCTCATCCACCAGATTCTCCCGTGCCAACGACGGGGCTTTAACATGTGGGAGTTCGATCCAGCGCAGCACCAGACTTTGAATGGGCTCTTCGACACTACGTACGAAGATGTCTGGAAGGTGCTGTTCAAGGGCGCCGAGGCTCCCGCATCCGCTACCGAAGATCGCGGATTCAGCTTGGAGCGTCCAGCTGATGAGGTAAGTTATTTTGTCCTTTAAGGGACGCTTGTTTTCCATAGTTTGACTCTATGCGGGATCTAAACTCCCTTTCCTTTGATAGGACTGGCTGAAGAAGGCCGAACAGGCTATCTGTCCGGCCCCATTGCCAGAGGACCCAGCGGACGCCCATTTGACGGGGCTGCTGGCTCCGGCACCCCATGTGGTGCCGGAGAAGAAGGCCAAAAAGAAGGCCACGGGGACTCGGAAGAGTTCCCGCTTTCAGGTGCTATCGGATGACGACTCCGAGGCCGAGTCCTCTCACCAAGGTGAGGAGGAGAAGAAGAAAGCCTCTCCCCCAGCGGGGGAAGATATGAAAAGGAAGGCCTCCCCAACGAGGGAGGCCGAAGGGTCCAAGAAGGGAAAAACTCTTCCCCGGGACTGCTCTGCCAACGCCAGTGACAACGACGAGGACTGGCCTCCAAGGGCCAAGCCCCTGGCGAGATCGTGAGTATCCGGACTCCCGAATAACTTCATGATTTATCTTTTTTGCCACACAATGTCTTTCTAATGCCGCATACAACCCTGCAGTCCGCCCAAGGACGATCTTCCCGCTTCTTCGAGCTGGTCCTTAGGTGCGTAGGATACGGATTCTCTTCCGACCGCCTCCACCCCCCGTGACACGGACGAAGCCGAGGTGGGGTCCCGGGAAGGGACCCGCCCGGAGGAGGAGGCCCCGGAGGCGTCGCAAGACAACCTCACGAACTTTGCACCGGACTCGGCTCCGGATCCCATAGTGGCTCCGGAGTCCGGCGGGCGGCCCCTTCGTAAGAAGGGCAACACCGTGACACCGGCAACCTCCGCCCAACCGGAGGCGCCAGATAACTTACTGGAGGCGCTCAATGGCGCCTCCATTGAAGAGGAACACCGCACTGTTATGAGTGCGGTGATTCAAAAGGTGCAGCTCGCCAAGAGCGGGCTGACCGAAGCCTGCAGCAGCCTTCTAACAGGCTTTGAGGTAAGAATTTTGAGATATGTAAAATAGTACCGCATAGACAGTAGACCCTGATGCTCGGTTCGGTGTTCGGAAAGAAAAGCCGGACTGAGGATCTAAGAAGATATACGCAGGAGTCATAAAAAATATGTCGATATGGGATTGCAGGCTGCGTCGCTGACCTCTGCCGCATTGACTGCGGAGGTCAATACTTTGAAGGAAAACCTCGAGCGGTCCGAGAACGAGCTCGACCGTGCCAAGAAGCAGCTCGAGGACAAGGAAGGTGAGTAACACCTTATTAAAATTGCACCTTACAGAAAAGGATTTTGGTTGCAAAAAGAATGACAAGGATAACGTGGGTATTGCAGGGGCCACTAACGAGGTGGTGACCCTGAAAGAGGCGGTGGCTGCGGCCGAACGTAATGCGGCTGCGGAGCGCACCGAGCGAGAGAAGCAGGAGGCGCGGGTGGCGGAGGTACAACAAGAGCTCCAGGATCTCGTGCAGAAACATGAGAGCCTGGAGCGTGACTCAAAGACTCGAGAGTCTGAGCTCGCAACGGCTCTTGAGAGTGCCAAAGCCGCTAAGGCCGAAGCCTACAAGGCCCTCCAGGAGATCGAGGCGATAAAGAAAATAGCAGCGGGTAAGGCATTTTTCATGCAAAGTAAGCATGTGAGTGTTAATTACCTGTCGCTTACCCGAATTCGGAGCTCTCCAGGAGCGTTCGCAGATCTTCCTTGCAGCGTGTCCGATGCTCCCGCGTTCTACTGGGCCGAGGAGGGGAGCTCAACGGAGAAGGTCTTCTGGTCTCAGTATGCTGAGGCTGGACATCCGGTGCCCCTAAGCGACGAGCTGAAGCAGCTGGTCGAGCTCCACAAGGCGGCCGAACAGGCCATGAAGGGCCTCATAGTTCGGCTGTGGCCTAAGGATGCCATGCCTGGGAGCTACTTCGGCTTGGTGCGGCGACTGGTGGATGCGTGCCCGTGGGTTGAAGTCATCAAGCACTCCGCCTGTATTGAAGGTGCTCGTCGGGCCCTTGCCTGTGCAAAGGTGCACTGGGGCAAGATGGATGCCCAGAAGCTCGTGACAGACCCACCACCGGAGGGCAAGGAGCATCGCACGCCCGAGATGTATTATAAGAGTGTGCTGAAGGGCGCCCGCACTATTGCGGGTGAGTGCTCCAAAGATGTAATATTTGAGTAGACTCGCATTTTGTTATCCTGTGCGCTGAAAACTTAGTTCATTTGCACTAAGCAACGCTTTTTTAATTTAAAATATTACCTTCTGTGCGGCTGTTTATCAAATCTGAGAGATGGCAAGTCATCGGCTTCAGCCCCCACGCCACGAGTGCTGGGGTGTTCGGGATAAACTTGAGCACTCTTGTTCCCATATTTGGGTCCATCTAGGGAGGCGCTCAACACAACGAACAAGGCAACCGGACTTTTAATGCTTGAACACTCTCACTTAGCCATAGAATTCTATAATTTTAAATTCCGGTGAAGCCCCTAGTCTTCGGAAGGCCGAATTTGGGGCGCTATCCACGCCTGGGTCGGACAAAAAACTGGCTCCTCGCTCTAAGCGGCATAAGTCTTTAGGGACTCGCAAAAACCTCGCGAACAGCGACCAGCTCTCGCCTCATCATGATGGTCAGTTTTAGCTTTCTCCACTGAGGCGTTAACCCAGCTCAACTGGGGCGCAATCACAGTGGTTCTCCCAGTGCTACCTTAGCCGATACAACGGAACGTAAGGTACCAAAACATGGGAGCCGGGCAAACCCAACTATTGACCCAAGACATGATTCGGAGCTGATGCATATAGTGCTATAAGTTCGGGGTGCCGCACTTGTGAAAGTGTTCAGACTTATGACACCATGATGCGGGAAACACAAGCCCCTGGTGTATTTAGCCGTACCAAAACGTACGGATGCGTAATGTCATAAATGAACATATGTATAAAAGAGAAATGCAATTGGAAGCAAAAAGGTGCTGCATTACTTATTCAAGAAAAACTGCTATAAGTGCAGAACGATACAAATGGTGCGATAAGCAAGGGATGGGACTGTTAAACATGTCCCCTCCAGGGATAGGCTGCGGAATGGTGCATAAAACATATTTAGTGCTCGTAATGGAGACCACCTGGATATTTGCTGTAGCCTTTCTTCTTCCCTGGCTGTTGCATCGTGAGTTCGGCAGGTCTACTGCCAAACAGGGCCTCTGACGAACGGAGTCCTGTGGGTAAAAATAAAAAGGAGAAGAAAAAGAAAAAAGAAAAAGAACGACACACTTGAGTGCCCCTGGTGTGGTTGAGCCGCAGTCTGGGCCTATCGTGGTCGCGCCCCTCTCCCCATGCCCATGGTATCTTTAGAGCGTAATGGTGTACGCGAAGGACCAGTCTTGACGTTTTACAGGGGCTGGGGTTGGGGCCGCACTGCTACGCGTGCTCGGCACGTGCCAGGTGGTCTTGTTGTAGGTTACTCCGGGCGCGCTTAGCTGTGTCCGGCCGCTTAATGGCCGGACTCGAGAATTGCCTTAAGAGGCTGCATTGTACTTCTACCGCGAGAGCCGCTGTATGTTCCTCCGTGTGGAGAGAACGTTCAGTGTTTCCGTTGATCGTGATGACTCCTCGAGGGCCTGGCATCTTGAGCTTGAGGTATTTTTAGTGCGGCACCGCGTTGAACTTTGCAAACGCAGTACGTCCGAGCAGGGCATGATAGCCGCTGCGGAACGGAACTATTCGAAGATTAATTCCTCGCTCTGGAAGTCATCCGGGGATCCGAAGACCACTTCCAGTGTAACTGAGCCTGTACAATTGGCTTCTACACCTGGTATGACGCCTTTAAAGGTCGTCTTGGTAGGTTTAATCCTTGAGGGGTCTATGCCCATTTTGCGCACTGTGTCCTGATAAAGCAGGTTCAGGCTGCTGTCGCCGTCCATCAGGACTCTGGTGAGGTGAAATCCATCGACGATCGGGTCTAGAACCAATGTGGCGAATCCGCCATGGCGGATGCTGGTGGGGTGGTCCCTCCGGTCAAAAGTGATCGGGCAGGAGGACCATGGATTGAACTTCGGGGCAACTGGCTCCATCGCATATACATCCCTGAGTGCACGCTTTCGCTCCCTTTTGGGTATGTGCGTTGCGTATATCATGTTCATCATCCGCACCTGTGGGGGGAAACCCTTCTGTCCTCTATTGTTCGGCGGTTGGGTCTCTTCCTCGTCATCGCTATGAAACCCCTTGTCATTGTTTTCGACAATTAACTTGCCTGCCTGCTTGAATACCCAACAGTCCCTGTTGGTGTGGTTAGCTGGCTTTTGGGGGGTGCCATGTATCTGGCACAAGCGGTCGAGTATTCGGTCCAAATTGGACGGACCCGGAGTAGTTCTTTTGAATGGCTTTTTCCGCTGACCGGGTTTAGAGCCTCTGAATCTAGCATTGACTGCCATATCTTCATTGTTATCACCGTTAATGCGGCGTTTGTTTTTGTTGCGACGCAACCTGCCACTACGGTCCTTGAAATCCGGACTGCCAGAATTTTTGCTGAGGTTGTTGCTACGTGCTAGCCAGCTGTCCTCACCCGCGCAGAAGCGGGTCATGAGTGATGTGAGGGCTGCCATTGATTTCGGCTTTTCCTGTCCTAGGTGCCGGGCCAGCCACTCGTCGCGGATATTATGCTTGAAGGCTGCAAGGGCCTCCGCATCCGGACAGTCGATGATTTGGTTTTTCTTGGTTAAGAACCGTGTCCAGAATTGTCTGGCCGATTCGTCTGGCTGCTGAATTATGTGGCTTAGGTCATCAGCGTCTGGTGGTCGCACATACGTGCCTTGGAAGTTATCGAGAAATGCGGCTTCCAGGTCTTCCCAACTCCCAATTGACTCTGCTGGCAAGCTGTTAAGCCAATGTCGGGCTGGTCCTTTAAGCTTGAGGGGGAGATATTTGATGGCCTGAAGATCGTCACCGCGGGCCATGTGGATGTGAAGGAAATAGTCTTTGGTCCAGACCGCGGGGTCTGTTGTGCCATCGTAAGATTCAATATTCACGGGTTTAAACCCTTCGGGGATTTGATGATCCATTACTTCATCTGTGAAGCATAGTGGGTGTGCGGCGCCTCTGTACTGGGCGATATCACGACGGAGCTCAAAAGAGCTTTGTCTGTTTTGTTCGGCCCGACCGGACTTACTGTGTCCGGCGCGACGGTTGTCGTCACGTATCATGGGGCGCCCTCGTGATCCATAGATCAATCTTGATTGTCTTGCCCTATCCTCCAATATATCTCGCAAGTCCGGAGCGTTCCCCTATGGCCTTGTGCCTTTCGAGCGATGTCGGGGTACGGGTCTAGTGAAGGGCCTAGAGGCCTCTCTGTCGCGACCACGGGGTGGTCGGTCAGCCGTATTGTCTCCTGGTGATGCGGGTTCATACGCCTCCTCCTCTAATCGAGGGAGCAGCTTGCGTTTAGGGTAGCTTTTGGAGGGGCGTTCGAGCTCATGCTCTTCGGCCGCGAGGACTTTAGTCCATCTATCGGCTAGCAGATCTTGATCAGCTCTAAGCTATTGCTGCTTCTCTTGAGGCTGTTCGCCGTGGCCCTAAGCCTGCGTTTAAAACGCTCTTGTTCGACGGGATCCTCAGGCACGACGAATTCGTCATCGTCGAGGCTTGCCTCATCTCCGGAGGGAGGCATGTAATCCTCTACCTCTTCTTCTGCCGCTCTCTCATGAGGGCTGGCGTCTCCGTCCTCCTGCGCTGGATCTTGCTGGAGTGGGTTGTCTTCGTCACTGTCCGGTGTATTATTATCTCCGGTGCCGGAATCTTCGTTTTTGCTCTGGCGGGATTTAGAGCAGCGCCGCTGACACCGACGCTTGGGCTGTTTCTTGGAGGGGTCGTCCTCCGCTGCCCCTTCGCCATTCCCATCCTTTGGGATATCCACCATGTATATGTCATATGATGAGGTGGCTTTCCAGTGCCCAGTAGGCGCTGGTTCTTGGTCGTCTCCGGCATCGTCGTCCATACCGTCGATATCTTCGGAGTCGTAGTCTAGCATGTCGATTAGATCATCGACGGTGGCTACCAAGTGGGTGGTGGGTGGGCTTTGAATTTCTTCGTCGTCCGCATCCCAACCGTCCTGGACGCAGTCCGGCCAGGGCTCTCCTGATAACGAGAGATACTTTAGCAAACTCAAGATGTCGCCAAAAGGTGAGTGTTGAAAGATGTCCGCCGCGGTGAACTCCATGATCGGCGCCCAATCGGATTCGATCGGAGGGGGCGCGGGAGGTTCGGAGTCCGGCGAGGAGTGATAGTGCGGCACGCTCGGCTGTGGCTCGAATCCATCGAGGATCAAGTCCCCGCGGATGTCGGCCGTGAAGTTCAAACTTCCAAATCTGACCTGACGGCCAGGGGCGTAGCTTTCGATCTGCTCTAGATGGCCAAGCGAATTGGCCCGCAGTGCAAAGCCGCCGAATACAAAGATCTGTCCGGGGAGGAAGGTCTCACCCTGGACTGCGTCGTTGATGACGATCGAAGAAGCCATCGAGCCTATCGGCGACGACACAGAGGAACTCTCAATGAAAGCACCAATGTCGGTGTCAAAACCGGCGGATCTCGGGTAGGGGGTCCCGAACTATGCGTCTAGGCGGATGGTAACAGGAGACGAGGGACACGATGTTTTACCCAGGTTCGGGCCCTCTTGATGGAGGTAAAACCCTACGTCCTGCTTGATTAATATTGATGATGTGTGTTACAAAAGTAAATCTACCACGAGATCAAGGAGGCTAAACCCTAGAAGCTAGCCTATGGTATGATTGTTATTCGTCCTACGGACTAAAGCCATCCGGTTTATATAGACACCGGAGAGGTCTAGGGTTACACAGAGTCAGCTACAATGGTAGGATATCTACATATCCGTATCGCCAAGCTTGCCTTCCACGCTAAGGAAAGTCCCATCCGGACACGGGACGAAGTCTTCAATCTTGTATCTTCATAGTCTTGGAGTCCGGCCGATGATGATAGTTCGGCTATCCGGACACCCCCTAGTCCAGGACTCCCTCAGTCGTAATAGCGACGAGGTGAAAATGGATAGCCCTGTTTGCAAAAGGAGGTCGAAAGGAAACAATTACTGCCCAATAACACGAGTTGAAGACACATACGCCGACCAAAAAGAAGCATGTTCCATGTAATAAGGGAAAGATAGCACATGGTGGTTTATCAAAAATGGTTTGAGGACGAGATTGCAAGATGGAAAGTACGCCGGCCGAGATATGATTTAAGCAAACAACTAAAGAAGATCCACATGCAGCAACGTGGGAAGATGGGCAGTGGAGCAAGGCCGGAGGAAGCTGTACTTGAGGGTCGTCGGGATGTTACTAGGAGGGCGCCAACGGCCGGGCTCTGCCCATACTGCGGCAGCAAGCAAGTGGCGAAGGCCCTACCACGCCGGAGCTTGGTCAGAGAGAACGGTGGGTACCGCAGATCGGGACGTGGTGCCTCAACACCGTCGAATGGAGAGACAATGCACATCCTCCCTTTCCGCCGGCGGACAGGATGCGGCCAGATCACTGACCAACGCTCAAAGAGAGAGGCCACGGCCGCCTTGTGTGAGATGGTGTGACGAGAGACAAACCCATTTTTCCATTTTCCCCACGGCAATTGTTTTATATTCTGTACGTGCCATTGAGGAATATATAACTTTATTTAATGCTAACGCGTTAAGTCGAACACTGTTCCGTCTAGGCATGGTACCCGACCCTCCTTCGAGTAAACAACCGCTACACACGTTAAATTATCACGTGGGCTGCCTTTTCATACAGAAACGAACTCCACCGTGTACCCGCGCGGGTGTGGTCGGGAACGAGACATGAGTACGTGCGTCCTGCGTGCACTTCTTCTTTAGGTGCAGGTACGTACGTGGGTGGGTGTGAGAGAGATGGTTTGTGCGAAACAGAGGCAATGTGTTGATGATATCTCAAACAGAAAAACGTAACATATGCAATGTGTGTGAAACGGAGTCATGGACATGAGATATCGATGGAATTGAAAACAGGGATGAAGTGTGTGGCTGCGTGATCGATAAAGAGTGCCATCGAATTTGTGTTTGCCCACATCAAAGATATAGGGCGGCTGGCCTACTGGAATTTGAGAGGGCAGAGGTGCAGTTTTTCTCCGTGGCATGGATACCTACCTACAACGTTCGACTATCGGTGTGTGTGGGGGGGGGAGGGAGGGGGCAAAGACCGATCGACTAGTATATGTGTGGAGAAGGAGAGAGACCTAGATATGTATTGAGGGAGATCGATCGACATCCATGGATATGTGTAGCAGAGGAATAAGGTTGGGAAAAAGACAAAGGTAGAGCATCAAAGGGTTGGTGGTGGAGTGGCGTCTCACAAATGGTGGGAGAGGCCTGCTAGACAAACAGAGGGTATGAGTGCAATATCAATAAGAGAGGGCGGGGGATGTCTGTCTGTCTATGCACGTGCGTGTGAGAGACGGGTCGGGAGGTATTCAAGGATGATGAGGGGAGAAGATATGGTTGTGGTAAGCATACGTAACTACATAGGAAGATCAACCGTCGTGTGTCCGAGAAAGGGGGAGACATAACTAGCGAGGTAAGTGTATCGGTGCTTGGTGAAAACGAATTATAGTCGAGCTGGCTATATGTAGGGAGATCAGTTCATATACATGCATGCATGTGTTAGAAACAAATAAGGTCCAAAGAGACAGACAGGGGGAGAGGGTGCGGCTAGGAGGTGGTGCGAGAGGCCTACCATGTCGAGGGGGAGGAGTGTGCGAGTATGTGATCAATGAAAAGAGGGGCGGGAGTGTGCACCTGCGTGGAACCCTATTGGACATAGGGGGGCATGGACGGTGAGAAGAGAAGAGGGGAAGTATATATGTGTTTGTTGTAGGCACACTTGGCTAGAGAGGTATATCGACCGGTGTGTGCCGGAAAGAAGGAGCCGGGGGCCTACACACACCGCGGGTGGACGACCTAAAGAGAAATAATGAACGTGCGCGATGGAGGGTACACTAAGGGTGGGTGAGAGGGGGGTGGGCGTGTGCATGCACGATAGAAATGTAGCACTAGCTAGCTACAAATAGAAGAGGATCGTGAAGGTGTAAAAGACGAACAAAGATCATAATTCATTATAAAAAAGTGGATACAAATACTTGAAGAAGATATCATAATGTAGAACATTGATTATAGTTTGGGCTAATGTGTGGCTTTTGCAGCTCAGGTCTAAATACTTGTCATAATGTAGGGGGCGGGGCACTATACTTTGTGTGATAAACACGGTGTACATATGGAACATGGTTTAGATTATGAATATATAGTTAGTACATCAAATGTACTATTATTTGGAATCAACATCAAGTGTATTCAAAAAATAGAATTCGAGTTCATGTAGTACACATAGTTCATATCAATCTCTATAGTAATCATGTGGTGTGTTATTAAGGTAATACATGAATTATGGTTGAAGTTGGCAACAATCATGATTGTAGATTCTTATTGAAATAGAGAAACGAATTCAAATTTGGTTCGAATTGCAGCGGTATTATAGACATTTGGAATGCACTAAAATGTTGATATGAGTAGGTCGTTGTATGCATTATACAGCAAGCGAAAAAATTTAATTGGACATAACATGGGTTCATACTCCCTCCTTCAATCTATATAGGGCGTATTGAGATTTTTAAGACCGTCTTTGACTATTGACAAGATTAATAGTACATGACATGCACAATGTGAAAATTATATCATTGAAAGAACCTTTCACAGACGAATTTAACGATGTGCTTTGTGTAAGTTGCATGTCATATATTATTGCTCTAATATTTGGTCAAAGTTAGCATCGAAAAATGCATTATGCCCTATATAGATGGAAGGAGGGAGTAGCTTTGAATAGCATTTGTATAGTAAAACTGGGCAAGACTCTCTCTTTGTGTGGTGTGAATAGTTTTATTTTTTGTTTTCTTTTTGGTTGAGAGAAGTGCGAATTGATTTGGTATGTACAAGTACAATATTACTACATTTTAGGCTTGTCCCTAAAATTCAACCCGCGGCTTGTTATATCCCGAAAATTCAGATATCGTGCTCCCAAAACTGGCGCCTTCACAACCCGCGCCTTGCTATCCCGAAATTACAACGCGCACGAAAACTCCCTCCAGCTGCCAAATCCTGACACGCGAAATCCCCCTTCTAACCCTGAGCCGAAAGGGCCGCTAGTTCAAATCGGTGGGGGGTACTTTTGTAACACACCCTACATTTTGGACAAGCGCGTCCCTAAGTCATGCTTCACCCCCTCCTATCGCCCCCTTTTCGCCATTCAAAATCCCAGGCCGCCATAACCTATCCGCTCCAGCCGCGAAACCCCACCCTCCTCCGTCCGCCACGTCACCGCTGCCCAGCCGGAGCCTCTTCCCCGACAATGTCGTCCACCGCAACAGCTCGATGTCCCTCGTCTACCTCCCCGGATGAGGATCCGTCGTCCATATCGTCGTCCCGCCGGTTCAGCCGCCCCGTCCTCCACCTCCAAGGAGCTGCTCCGATGATCGCCTCATCTATCGTGGCTGCAACATCCCCACAGCGCCGCCTTAACCTGCTCCACCAGAACCGCGACATCCTCATCGACTCCTCGTACAAAGCCGAGGCCTACTCGGCGCCACCAAAGAGGTTGTACACTCATCACATTGCACCTTCTCCTTAACTCGACCTCCCGGCATTGATGGTGCTCCATACCGCACCCCCATGGAGCGGCTACCTTGAAGCCGGTGCCGTGGGCGACATCTCCACGGCGGCTCTCCCCCAGTGCGAGGCCCCTTCGATGGCGGCGTCCATACCAGCCGGATCTGCTGCTGCTGCTCCGGCTCTCGCTCGCTCGCGCCGCTGCTGCTGCTCCGGCTCTTGCTCGATGCTCGCTCGCCCAGCTGCTGCTGCTGCTCTTCCCCTCGCTCGTGCTGCTGCTCTGCTCCGATTTAGCCACATTTCAGTCGACTGAATCAACTTTTGGGTCTGTCAATTTTCAGGGGTTGGGTGAGGCTCACCGGAGTTAAGGAAGAACCACCCGCAACGGGGACGGGGCTCAGGGGGGTGCAGGTTGAAGATGAATTGCAGGCCCTCCCTAAACTACATGTCAAGTGCCTCTCTGCTACCATTGCGTTCAGTTTCGAGAGTAATATTTAGATTCCACAGTAAATTTCAGTTTCGACAGTTAAGTTCAGAGTCAACAATTTTTACCTCATCTGTTGTAGTCAGGTGGTTTTTGGTGATGTAAATTTTACATCTATTTTACATCATCTATTGGAGAAGCTATTAGAATCCCACTTGAGATTGACGATGTCTGTCTTCTGCTGCTTCAGCCTTGACGTCTTACGGCTCACCGGAGCTGCTCCAACGACAGAACGATCTATCACAATAAAGCAGTGCTTTAGACGCTATCTACAGATTCCTCATATCTTCCTCCACACCTCCGACAGCCACCTCTACCTCAACTGCTTAAGGGACCAACCCAATGATGTTGAGGTCTACACGGCTACGGCAAAGAGGTTGTACACTTGTTGCATCACTTATTACTATACATTCATGTCGATCCATTAGGGCTATTTTGGTTCAACGGAAAAACATAGCAATAGGGAATTTTCCAATGGCACTCTACTATTCAATTATTCATGCATTTTGTTGAAAGGAATGAAGCAAAACATCCACCTGGACCTACTTTTCAAAATCCTATGCATGAAAACAAGACCAAGTGCATTAGTGGCAGAATAACATTTAAAACAATACAGAGGCTAGCCAACTCACCTCCAGGATGCTCCCCCGATTTCAGCCTTCGTTGCCGTTGGATGGTGGTCAAAATAGTCTTCTACATGATCTGGGACGTCGGATGGTTGCGCTGCACGTTTTCACCGCATGGTAACCTCGCATTGGCCAATGACGTGTGGGCTCATGCGATGTGCTGGTTTGCTGGGTCAACCATTTCATGGTGCGTGCACACCCTGTCCCTACACGCCGCGTACACATCGCGCCGTTTGCGGGAGATCGTGCGAGAGCCACACCCATTGGTCACCGCCCCGCACAAACCCTACCCTTTCTAGCGCTCCCAAATCGATGCAGCCGCCTCCCCTCTCCCTCCCTTCCTCCCCAAATGCGCCGGCCGCCTCCTCTCCACCTGTCGCCTCCCCTCTCCCTCCCTTCCTCCCCAAACACGCTGGCCGCCTCCTCTCCTCCTGCCATACCGCGTCCCTGCTGCCCCCATGGCCTCTTCAGGAGGCACACCCCTCCATGGTGCGAAGCAGCAGACCACGATCTGGATGAGGAAGAGGAGATCCGGGCGCCCCAACGGTGGATCGATCGATGCGAGGTGACGACGAGCTCCTTTGGACGTGGGGGAGCAGCGAGGCCGGAGATCCAGTCGGCGCATGCGGGTCCAAGCTGCAGCGCTCCGGTCCCCAAGCCGCCTCCAGGCTCGCTTCCTCCATCCTCCCGCATCGATCGCACCCCTCCTCCCGCATCTCACCCATCTCGATGGATTGCATGCGGACACAGAGGCGAGGTTCTCCGGCGGCGGCGGGAAACTCCAGGTAGAGAGCGACCCCATGGATCCGTCCCTGTAGGAGAGAAGGAAGGAGAGGAGACAGGCCATGGAGATGGGATGAGTGCGCGACCCCAGGATTTTGCGCTGTCATCTTCTTTTGCCGGTCGGGGCCCTGGAAGAGCGACACCAGCCAGGTAGGCCTCTCCCTCCTCTCCATACTCCACATGAGGTGTGCAAGTCACCACCATGACATATCGTCTCTGCTCTCGCGGTTCTGCCATACTTGCAGCGTGTGTGATGTGTGCGTGCTTACTGATGTGTGGCAATTTCTTAATTATAAGTCCCGGTTTATGCACTTTCTAGAAGGATGACAGTGAGGAGGGGCTAATTTTCCTCGGAGAGGACCCTAACTGAACTTTGTATCAAAGCTTTGTGTGTGTTTCTCCTTAATCTGTGTGTAAATTCAGAGTTCTAATCACCATCCTGGTGTTTGCTGGTTTCAGGCATTGTATGGGATGGATCTATCATGCTGGGATTAGTTGTAAACTTCCTTGCTGAACCCTACAGGGAGCAATGCATCCCCAGTTTGCTTCCAGAGAAGGAAGGGGAAGAGGTGAACCTGCTTGTTCTTCATTGATTCCTAAATAAATATCTAATCTGTAATATTTTGTTATATCTATGCTTAGTTACAATTACAACATGGGGCTTCAAGTGTCTATTACTGTGGATCACCAATATTTTGTTATATCCGCGCATTTCAGTTATGACTAAGTGCCACACCAATGAATGTGAATGTCTGTTTAGGTAATAAGTATCATCATTAGCAATTTCGTTTGTCCCCATAGTCTATATGTGTCCCATGTCCTTTCAGTACCGTCTGCTATTTTCCTGCATTTTCGCGGACCATGCTGCAATGCTGCATTAGTTTTTGGCCGAAACTTCTTGCCTAGATATGGCCATTTTATTTTTGCTACACCATGGTTAGTTAGCTGAGCCATTTAAATACAATTTCAGGGTTTTATTGTTGCTGCTATTCCTCATGGATATTCAAGAGGCAACTTGGCACCTAATGTCAGCAACGTGCTTATCGGTGACGAGGGAAATGAAAGAAGGCTGTAATGGAATTTGTACTAGGTATGTTTCTTCGTCTCCTCAACTCTCTCAATCTTCATCCCAATTCCCGCCTATAGAGATTGATATTGGTCTGTATCTAGGTTCAAATATTTTCTTCCTTACATTAAGCAACTTCCCTCAAAAAATAATGTTTCATCGTTGTGCCTCTAAAAAATCGTTGTGCCTCTTACAGACTATAGTACCTATTACAGACTACAGCTTACCTGTAACTCCAAGTCCTATCATAATCTTGGTGGAATCTGAAAGACATAAAGCATATGTACCAATAGACCAAAAAATCCCCTCTATTGTAAAATAAAAGAATTAAGAACTTAATAGTATGTAGAAAATAGTTGTATTAGTTGAAACACCATTGTAAAGAGCAATTTCAGTTCATTGAAGATTCTGTCCCTTGTGGTAGACATTCTTTGCAAATTCTTTAGCTTAATTGATGTGCACTCGTTGTAATTTTCAGTAGCAAGTGCATCACGTATTTGGTTAATGCATTGTTTTTTCTTTTCCATCCATAATGGTATTTGAAGACAACGAATTAGTATGAGATGCTTTGGGGGGGTTCAAACACTTGGGTAAGATTAAACACATGTGTTGAATTGGCAGTCCTTCATCCAAATTTTCTTGATAATGATACACCATTTGGCGACAAGTTCTCTACAAAACTGGTATTTTTATGACACATGGTCGTGTAGCTGTGATCAGAGAACTTGTTAAGATATAGTGGGAAAGGGACCAGAAATGCGGTATGTATGACCGAAAACATCCCGAACAAGTGAACATATGGTTGTTTATTATTTATTATGCTCTATTTTTAGGAAACTATCTGAACTCTTCTGAGGGTTGTTCGTTCTCTATTGTTTTTCTTTAGAAGTTTCTCCACGATGGCACTTTCCACCTAGAAAGAGCATCAAGGCCGGCGACCCCGTTTTTGTTAGGATGGAAGATAAATTATTGTTAATTGTTTTTGATTTCCTTTATTCCGTAAATGGCAATACAAGATATGTTTGGGCCACATGATTCTATTCCAAAAATTTAAACAACTTAGCAATTAACGGTGCATCTGTTATGTATTTGTTTATAATGAGCTCGACTATTTTGCAACATATACTGCATTTCCAGGGGTAACCCTTTTGCTTATTTATTTTTTCGCTATGCTCTCTGAAGATCAGATTTTGGCCATATAGTTTCCAGTGTCTGGAAGTCTAAAACTGAGGATAGGGCAGATTGTTTTGATTCCAATTACTTGGAGATCTTGTGGCTTGCTGTCCCTGGATCAGTCAGACCTACGGCAGCATCAACTCGTTGATCCTAGAGGCCATGGTTCTCGAGGTAAGAAATATAAGCACACTAGAGAGAATCCCTGTGCCATATGAACAAATCTCTTTCTCATCGATGCAATCTCTTCATTTAAAACAATAATGAGGCTAGCCAACTCGCACGGAGAAGGCTCCCCCGATCGCTTCCGTCGATGGCCGTTCAATCGTGGTCAAACTGGTCTTTAGTTTGCTTCCCATCTTGCTTCCATGTTGGATGCTGACTTAGATGTCATCCTACTTAGCTCATTAGTTTGCTTCCCATCTTGCTTCCATGTTTTTTCTTCACCATGTTATCTTTAGCCTTCCACGCCACTGATTTGGTTGGTTTATTTCCTTGCATAGTTCTCCTTGTTTGCCACTGATAAATACAACGATTATGTGATGTCTGTATTTATTGTTTTAGCTAATGTGTCTCTTTTATTATTATTATTATCCTCTATGGTTAATCACACATTTCATTGTTGTGCTTCGGAGTCTATGGTGTACTGCATGCAACCTGATACAATCCGCAATGGTTAATAAAACTAAATATGATAGCAAATGAAAACTATTGTGATGAATTGAACTATGATGGAGACATAACAAAAGGCGTACAATAACTTCGAACTTTATTCCACTGACGAGATGTGTCAAATTTATTGTAAAATATGTTCTAAATTTATTCCACTGACAAGATGTGTCAAATTTATTCAATGTTTTTTGTATTGTGGTCGATGCAGTCCCAAGACTAACGTTGGAATATTCATGTTTTATAGGCCAATATAGATTTCTCAATGTATCATTTTGGCACTGTTTGACTGCTGAACAATATTGCCATGCTGATCATTTCTCATGTCTTTGCAATTTTTGGTCTTTGTTTTGATTTGGTTGTGTGGTGTGCTTTTATCTAGGTGAGTTGAGTTGCTGCTTGGTTGGAGATGTTGATGTCGTTCGAGACGCCCGCTGGATTCACCCTTCTCAAGGTTCTGAATAAGGGAAAGCTCGACAAGGACGAGGTGAGTGTTCGTCACCACCTCAGCTCTTGGTTTGGTTTGGACTACTCGTGTTCTTTTATTTTGACTGCAAAATAACTTCTCTTTTCAACACACTTAGTACATGATCTAGCAATCACATTATAATAGAGTAAGTGAGAAAAAGCTCTTTATTTAAATGACCAAGAATCCGTGGTGTGCTTCTGAACTGCAAGGAACACTCCACTACGAAACTCACTTAAGCAGGCTGATAGATCAATGCTAATTTCGTTATTATTATTTTTTATTGCCTAAGCGCCGAACAAGCACTCTTGCATTGGAGATGCCCTGATTAGATTCTTCTACAAATTTGTCCCAATGCATAGCAGGCTAGCATATTCGAAAACTGAAATTTTGAATGACATATAGCAGGATATGCATGTATTCCTACTCATATCTTATATGGACAAATAGATCTAATAGTTGGCTTGCTTGCTTGCAGTGGTACAGGTATGATCTTCATGGAGCTAGCCATCATTGGATTTGGTAATACATAATCACTTGTTCAGAGAGCCCAAGGTGAGAAGGGACGAGCATCTAGAACACCACCACCTACTAATCAGTGAGCTACTATCTATCTTTGAATGAGTTACTTAACAAGAGAAGGCAGGTAGCAATAGCACACCTGCAATCTCAATGTTTACTAATTATCTATTTCTAAATTTATTCGTTCCAGCTGCTCTAAATCTGGGTGTTTTGCTTGCTGCTTTGTAGGAGTTTCCTACCTTTCTTCTGCAAATCTGGAATGCCTTTATGGCATGATCATGTGAAAAAGTACCTTGATGCAGTAATGGATTTGATTAACACTGGTTACTCTGTTTTCACGAATTACTATCCAACTGCAAGTCTGTTCTATACCCTAAGGCCCATGTAAATCTGATAGAAGATTAAGCTATTTAATTTTAATTAAAAAGGATAATATTCTTTCAGTTGCTTGAATCTGTCCAGACCTGAAAAATACTTATACTTTGAAAGCTTGATATATGAGTATGTAATTTTACAGGTATGTAAATAGCCGACAATGTTATTGTTCAAATGTACTCGAGCCAGGTTTTCGGTGTTTCATTGCAACCAAAAGAATTAGTAATATTTTTTTGATGAAAACATGGTAACACTTGTCGGTGTTGTATAATAGGATTTTTAATTAGTGGCATAGGAATTTTTTCCCTAAGATCCACTATGAAGTTGATTGAAAGTCCATTTTCCCTAAGATCCACTATGACAACGAAAAAGATTTCTGAAAACTGTGTTACCATAAATGTCCATCATTGTCCATAGCAGTCCCAAGCGGAAAAAAAATCCTACATGACCGAGTTGTATGGACCCGATCGTGAGACCCACTCCAGCGCTCGCCAACTGTCCGTCCGAATCTTAATGCAACAGGCGTCTCCTTCCCCGCTTCCCTGTTTCACTCCTTATCTCCTCCAACACACCCAAAATCCAGTCGCTGGTCATGCCATTCTTGCCACCGCTTGACGGCACGGCGCGCCCGCACCACTTTCCCCTGGGAGCCTTGCCGCCAATGGTGCCGGGCGCGGTGGTCGCCCCCGCCTCATCCCCCTTCCCTGTTTGCAAATCTAGATTGAAACTCAAACCATTTATTCTGCTAGATATGCTTGTACTGAAATTATTATCTTATACATTGACAGAGGATGGAAGAACCAAAAGGTAGTTGATCAGCAGGATGGCAAGAGGAAGACAAGAGCCAAATTAAAGTTTGTTTCTGTGCATGTCTGTATCTATCAAGATTCAGTGCTATGTAGAAATGTCCCTGAGATTTGTTTCCCTCAACGAGACCAAACAATCAGGAACACAAGTAGGATAGTTGATGCTTTTTTCATTTTTCTTCTGATAAAAAGGAATCTTCATCTGCCAAGAATACGGCCTACAAGCATGTATGCCTAATTACCTATATGTTGATTTAACGAACTCACATACATGTCCATTTCTGAAAATAGTTTACCCATCCTCAAACATATAACTTGTGTGTTGTTGCTTTCCATTATATTGAGAAAAACATAAGTTCCATTGGACCTTTTATTCATTCAGGAGCTCTAAATGACACCGTTGTATTGGCAACATATTCAGTCATTTCGGATCATCTTTCAGAGTCATTCTAGACTATTCATGACAAATTGTTGGTGTGTGCTGTAAAAAACTAAAAAAAAGGCAGTTCATGTTTATTTTTCTTCTGAATTTTGTTCCCCTATAAGATGTGGCCTACTGTATACTCTTGGGATAAATGAGTTGTGACGTTTGTTGTTGTCCACTATTTTCTTTGCAGTTTCCCTGGTATGTTGTCAACAATTTGGCGTGAACATTCCAGGCTTGTCAGAGACAAATTCATAAGGTTTGACAATACATGTTGGCCAATTGTCAGGTAACAAAGCAAGCATATAGTTACAGAACAAAAATATATAGTCATTTTTATTTTCCAACAAGTAAATGGCAGCGACAGAGTGGCACCCAGCCAACAAAGGATTTGAGGCCGATCAATACCCTTATGCCAATATACATGGTTCAGTTCTGGACCACAACAGTTCACATTTTTGTTACTGAAAACCCTCAGGGCCTCACCTATCCATGATGGTTGAAAGAAGTGGTAGAGGAAGATACCACACAGGCTGTTACAAAACTTATCGCTGGACCTATACATCACACATTGATCTTCACATCCATGCCCTCGACAATAAAGGGGATCAATCGCGTGATGGATGGGCTAGAGTTTGTTTGCATGGTCGACTACGCAGCGTCACTAGGATGCCCGATGGATAGCCGTTGTGCCAGCTCCGAGGTGCCATGTAGTTCGTCGCCATGGCTGACTTCACGCGTGACGGAGCAGATGGATGGGTAGCCCGTGGTGGTACATCAGGGACGACGTGCCGCACGGCCGCCGCCGTGCCGTCAGGCGGTGGCGAGAATGACATGACCAGCGGCTGGATTTTGGGGGCGTTGGAGGAGATAAGGAGTGAAATAGGGAAGTGGGGAAGAAAACGCCTGTTGCATTAAGATTCGGACGGGCAGTTGGCGAGCGATGGGGTGGGTCTCACGATCGGGTCCGTACGGCCCGGTCGTATAGGATTTTTTTCTATCTCATGCCATATTAATTTTAGAAGAATAAATTCTTATTCAGATGTTCATTGTGTTTTTATGTACTGCTATATCTAAAAAAGCAAGTTTCAGCTAAAACCAAAGCCGTGGTAAAGATACTCTTCACACCTAGGATATATGTATATGTTCATATTGCTCTCTACGCCATTTTGTTACCCAGCTGACGAACTGAGAAAGAAAGGAAAGGGATAGACAGTCTTTGCTGGCTTCGCCCCCTGCCGCTTCATATTCAGCTCCTTAGGGGCCACAGGCATCACTCTACGTGGGTTGTGCTAAATAACATATGGGCTATCCTAATACCTCTTGATCCCTATATCTTCGTATATGCACAACAAAGACATGTTTTTTCTTAGGTTTCTTGTCTTTTCCCCTCTTTTTTTGCAGGAAAAATATACACGGCCAGGTTTCTCATCATGATAACCATGTTTCCAAACTTGCTAAAAAAAATACAACGATGCCAACTTTACTCTCCCATCATAGTGCCCATATTTTCAAACTGAACATATGCATATCATGCAAAGTTTCCCTTTTTCCATAATATTATTTAACAACGTAATAAACATGTTTAAAAAATAGCATGATTTAGTTGAAGGTTCTTGCAGCATGAAACTATTTTCATCGACAACATGTCTTCAGCAGGTCTCTGCGCCATTTGGCGCAACGGGTCAACTAGTTCTAACTGTACACGTTTTCATATGGTTTCACTTTAATTTGGCCATGTTTCTTTGCATTCCTTCGCTCTTCCAATTCCTGTAAACCAAACACCCAAGTTGACAGAAATCCTGTGTTTACAAATGCTCTGTTTACCATGTGCATTCCTGTCCTATTCTGGTGTTTTTCCTATCCCTTCGTTTTTAGAATCATGCAAGCCAAATGAGCCCTTACAGAATAACTTCAGTTACAGGTAGGTGTCGAAGGGAACTTTGTGTGGTTTGTTCTGCTCCTGCCGCGACGTCGTCCACCTCACCTGAGCTGCTCCATCGACAGAAGCATCCACCAAACCAGATATCATGTCTCCTGACCGTCTTTCGCCGCCTCAGATCTCCTTCCCTGCCACCGGCACCCACCGCAACGGCATCACCATCATCGACTCAGCAGATGAACCTGAGGAGTACACGGGTCCACAAGAGAGGTCATACTCTTTTGTTTCTTTTTATGTTATGCACTGCTTAAAATTACCTGCTATTTTATCATCCTGTTCACCTCTTGGACTCCCAAGTCAGGTCCAAATTAATGTTCAAACTTGAGTTCTAAATTAGCTGTGGGGCACATATCGAGGCAACAATGAATAGTATGCCTGTCTAATATTTGGTTCACCTAGGGTATGCCTATGTTGTTCATATTGGGTGGGAAACAAATAGTAAAGCAATCATCATCTGTCTTTTTATTAAATTAAAGCAATCATCAGCCTGCTATCATTATTTTTGGATCCATCCACTGGTTGTTACCATCACTCTAAATTTCTGCATGCTCTCCTTACATAATCTCATCATATTTTTTCGTATGCATGTCAGATATTATACACAGTCATGCTGAACATGTAGAGAAAAAGAGAAGAATTTTGCGCGGCAATACAATGTCATGCAGACATTGCTCCATGATGGGTTCAATGGAAAACCCTCCCCACCCCTCTCCAGATTGTAATCCAGAGGAAGATATCAGTTCTGAGGCGGATTCAGACGCCGCTGACCACTCCAATTTACCCCCCAAGGTGTTTGCTCTACCTTGGCATGATGATGTTAGTCATATCATGCATATGTTGCCTTGAAGTGCCTACTTTTGATATCATATATGTCATCTGCTTAGTTTAGACATGTTTTGTAATGCCACCTGTTTAGTTTCTATATCATACATGGGAATTATGCAGTCTCATGTCTTTTAGCCAGCAATAATATATGTGAAATGTGCAATGCCATCCTGTTTAACCAGGCATCATATATTTGAATGATATCTTGCCCATCCTTTTTTTTATTACATTTCCATTTGTCGACAATGTTTGTACATTAAACTACTCTTCTTGTGAATCAACCATTTGGGTGGGAGATGGAAAAATCTGGAGTGAAAACAAGGCCTTCAGAGCAGACAATGCTACCTGTCGAAACAGATCTTTTGTTGGGTCCCAATAGCTCCTCAGAGATGGATTCAGAGACAGATGACCAGTCCTATTCCCCCACCGAGGTGTATGCTCTAACTTGGCACGGTTATACTGCTCATATCATGCATATGGTGTCTTGCATTGCATAGTTTAGACATCATATACACAATATTTAACACCATGTTTTTAGTTCAGACATCATATGGAATGCCCTCTGTTTAGCATATAAATCACATATGTGAATTAAATGATGCGATCCTGATTACGTAGATAACATGTAGGTGAATTATGTCATGCGATCCTGTTTAGTTAGTCATCATATCTTTGAATTATGTTATGCTATGCTATCAAGTTTAGATAGACATCATATATGTGAAATTATGTCATGCTATCCATTTTAGTTAAACAATATACATGTCAACTATTTCATGCCCTCTTTTTTCCACACTATATATTACATCTGTCTCTCATACAATGTCTGTACATTCAACTATGTTTCCTGTTTATTAGCCATTTGAATTGGAGCGGGTGATGCCAGTATCTAGCGGACTAAAAATACGGTCTTCAAATAAAACAGTGCTACCTCTTGGTGGAGATAGCACCCCGGTTATACATGCACAAGAACCAGCCCTACCACACATAACCCAAACTCTCGCAGATTGTACCCCAACTGCGATGAACAGAGAACCAGCTTCACCCAATCTAACCCCAACCCCAGCCGATAGTAACCCAGTTCCTGTTGACACAGCACCATCTCCACCACAGAGCTCCCAAACAAGAGTAGTTAGTAAGGCAGCTCCAGTGCCCAAAGGGCCACTACTATCATGACGAACCCCAACTCCACCAGTTAGTACGCCTATTCCTGTTGAGGAAGCACAACCAGCTAGTCGTAGTTTAGCATCTATCGCATTTGATGTTGTTAAATCGTATGTGCGTATCTTCCCATCTTGGAAATATTATACTGAAGATGAAGGAAAATGCCAGTTGCAGGTGTTTGTCCAGGAGTTATGTGTAAGTAATGTTATTCATGGCAATTACTTTATTTCGTCGCATACATCCTACCTCCATGATGGTTATAATACAACAAATTTTCCCATTTTTCTCTATAGAGAAGGACTGATTTGAAAACTCAGGATAAGGTAACCTGTGCTAATACCTCTGCTATTTTCAAGAATGCTTGGTGGTGGTATCGGAATTACCTGAAGAAAACATACTTCACCGGCAAAGAAACTCATCAAATTCTCTTACATTCTTCTAAGACACATTTACTGGATGATGACTGGGAATGCCTTGTTCTGTACTGATCCCGAACCAAGAATGTGGTAAGGTCTATGAGTTCATTTTCTATTTTTAAGTATAATATTCTTGCGTATTACTATACTCTGTTCATGTAGAACAAGTGCCTAAACCTGAAGAACAACTGTTCTAATTTAAAATTCCATTGCTATCATTGTTCAAAAAAGCGCTAGGCATTAATTGTGCGTTTTGCCACCGCCTTGCGCTTTACTGACCAAAGCGCATGCTTATGCGTATTTATGCACAGATTAAGCGTAGTTATGCGCAATGCGTTTTGCCAACGCCTAGAGCCTAGGCGCGCTTAAGCGTTCGCTTAGGCACGCCTTTTTTAACTATGATTGCTTTGCTCTTGTATCACTGTATTTACTCATACAAACTTATTTTTAAATTGAAGGACCCAATCGAAACTCCAATGGCACAACAGGTATGTTCACGCATGTTTCTTTAGCAAGAGTGCACCAACAACTCTTCCGTCACTAGTAATGCGGGCTCCAAGCTAGTATCGGTCTAGGTAATCAATAACGCCCTTTCCCATATAAGGGTAGATTAGTTGCGCATGTAAGGTTGGAATAACAGTCGCAACTTAAACCAATCTATTTTGAAAACAACACACACTTGCCTCGGTGCACCACTTCGTCATCAAGTGGCTACCCAACTCATCATCTCCCCCGGGCATAAGTGGCACCCGATGGGGTTTTCGAAAAGTCTTTTGAAAATACTTTGTCTCCTTCACCATGCATATACCCGGCCCTTTTTGCGTAGCATCTACTTTAGCATCCTATCTACTCCCACCGGCATAACCCTCATAAGAAGGTAGGGTCGTGCATAATGCAAGTATCAACGAGGAAGTACGGTGGCAAACCATCAAAGTGGTTACCACCTCATCATGATTCCATTGCAACAACAATATGGTGCCATATGACATGCATAAAAAGGGTTTCATAGACATGGTCAAAGGGCTGCTTGCCTGTTTCAACAGAGTCTTCGAGGTCTTCAGATATCTCTGGTCCAACTCCGAGCATTTCGTTTACTTCGTCAACTATCGTCGAAAGCAACCATAATAAGCAACACAACAAGGCAGGAAATAAAAGTGCTCTAAAAATATGAGTTGGACTTTTCTAGGATACCTCTGGTCATATGATGGATGACCAAAGTGGTTTCATTAGGATTTAATCAATGGACATCTCTGAACATTTCAATATGATGGAATCAAGGGGTTTATGGATTTGCAAGAAGTGTACAGAAATATATTTTTGAAAAATGAGCAAAGACACCCATTTAGCAAACCATGATTTTAGAAGCATCTAGGAGTTGGTTTCACTGGATTTGGAGTTCAAATGAATATTCTATGGATTTGCAAAGTTGACAAACATGAAGAAATGGCTCATTATTTTGTGGGGTACGGAAAGTATTAAGAAAAATGTTCATAACCTAAGTTATGAACTTAGAAGCATCTAGGAATTTGAATCATGGAATTTGGATCAATTTTGAGCTCTCTGTGATTTTCTAAAGTTCATCACAACAATAGGAAAAATAGGATTTGATAAATATTTGTGAAGGAAATGCCTCTGTAAAAATGTGACAATAGCACCATGTGGTAAGGCATGATTTACGAAACTACTAGAAATTTGATTCATCAAATTTGGAGTTCATTTTAATTATTGGGAGCTTTTACAAGTTTTACAGAAAAGAAAAAGGGAAAGATTTTTACCTGAATGGGCTGGATCTGGGCGGCGACAGCGCGCACAGGGCGAGATATAGTGCCGAGCGCACTGGGTCGGCCCAGCGGCTCAGCCATGCGGGCGACGGGGCGACGTTGAAGGCGCATTTCGCCCGGCCCGTCTCCACTTAAATGGCGGATCCCGCACACTGGGTCGCTGACGCGCGGGGCCCAGCTGCAGGTCGCCTTCAACCTCCCGCGCGCACTCCGGCCGCAGGGAGGAGCGGCTCCCGCCGGCGATTACCGGGGCTACAGAGCGGCTCCGGCGACGCTCCGCCCACCGAAGTGCTCAGGAGGCCACGCTGCACCCATCCATGTGCTGCACGCATGCCGTGGAGGGCTGCAGCAGCGATGGCTTAGGTGGCCGCGGAGGAGGCCGCCGGCGAGGTTTGGGACTGCGTGGCAGGCGCGGGGAGGAGTGAATGAAGTGCGGGGCGAGTCGGTGGTGGTGTTTAAGGGGCGCTGGAGTGGTCTAGAGGGGAGGAGGAGGAGTGGTAGGCGTGAATTTAGGCGGAGTCCGGCGGCTTGGCTTCGGCCATGGGGAACGACGGAGGGCTCGGCGAGAGGGTT